>NW_028157652.1:0-16893 GCF_964263955.1 Coregonus lavaretus
GGTCGAATCATGACGTCAGTGATCTTCAGGTTGGAGAGTCTGAGCTCTAGAAAGAGGCCAGAGCTCCCCACTTCGAATTCCTAGAAGGATGACCGTTCAAAACGAATTTTCCCAGTTGGAGCTCATTTTTTCCCTGATTTCCCAGTTGTCTTGAACGCACTGAAGACGGAAGTCGGAGATTTCCCAACTCCGAGTTCCCAGTTGTTTTGAACGCAGCATTAAAAAAAGATTATGCCAAAGTCTCCAGTCATGTAAAATGTTGTAGAATTGCATGAAATGTGTTCGTAAAAGGCCACAAAAAGTGTTTCCCATGTGTGCAACTTCTATAAGTGCCTCTACTCTACTGCTCTATGCCACTACGCAAATGTGATGCTATGCATGCAATGCTTTATTGTAAAGGTGGGTTTTTTCCCTCATGCGTTCCGGTACCTCAGAGCTCCTCAGGTCACCCTCCTCTCGCGCTCGCTTTTTGTTCCGGCACCTCCCGATTTACAAATTAAGCACTGCCTATTTCGCAATCGCCAAAATACAACAGCCACAGGACAACTTTGTTTGGACGTCGTAAAGGACCATTCGCCGAAACTGAAGAGATATTGCTAGCTAACGACCACCTTTCCACGTGGAGAAAAAAAAAAACAGCGGACAGACACTTGCTAGCTACGTTAGCTAGCAAGCTGGAATTTTCTACAAGGAATCTGCCTCCCTAATTTTTATTTTTTTATCACGAGTGGGTGTGACACCTACTCCCGTTGCCTGCTGCTTGCATTCCACCTGCCGATCTGTTCACCGTCTGTCCTGTCTCCCTCTGTCTGGTACAGGTACCCCCGCCACACTGTTTTTCTGTAATGACCTTAGTGATCACTGTTTTACAGCCTGTGTTCGTAATGGCTGCTCAGTGAAATGACCTGTCCTGATTTGTCATAGACACTTGCTAAAACACTTTAATGAGCAAGCCTTCCTTCATGACCTGGCCTCTGTCAATTGGTATAGAATCAGCTTGATCCCCTCTGTCGAAGACGCTTGGACCTTCGTTTTTTTTATATTTTCAGTGGTATTGTTAGTTACTTTAAGGAGCAGTTCTCTCTCTGTGGGTTTAACCCCAATAAATTCTGGAAAACGGTTAAAGACCTAGAGAATAAACCCTTCTCCTCACAGCTGCCTATGTCCCTTAATGTTGATGATGTGGTTGTTACTGATAAGGGCACATGGCTGAGCTCTTTAATCACCACTTCATTAAGTCAGGATTCCTATTTGACTCAGCCATGCCTCGTTGCCCATCCAACATTTCCTCATCTCCCACACCTTCGAATATGACTAGCCCTGATGCTCCTCCCTCTTTTTCCCAGGTGCTAAAGGAGCTCCTTAAATTTGACCCCAAAAAAACATCTGGGTCAGATGGTTTAGATCCTTTCTTCTTTAAGGTTGCAGCCCCTCATCATCGCCGAGCCTATCTCTGACCTTTTTAACCTGTCTCTCCTCTCTGGGGAGGTTCCTGTTGCTTGGAAGGCAGCCACAGTGTGTCCTTTATTTAAAGGGGGAGATCAAGCTGATCCTAACTGTTATAGGTCAATTTATATTTTGCCTGTTTATCAAAAGTGTTAGAAAAACTTGTAAATAATCAAATGACTGGCTTTCTTGATGTCTATTGTATTCTCTCTGGTACGCAATCTGGTTTCCGCTCAGGTTATGGATGTGTCACTGCAACCTTAAAGGTCCTAAATGATGTCACCATTGCCCTTGATTCTAAGCAATGTTGTGCTGCTATTTTTATTGACTTGGGCAAAGCTTTTGAAACGGTAGACCATTCCATTCTTGTTGGCCGGCTAAAGAGTATTGGTGTCTCTGAGGGGTCTTTGGCCTGGTTTGCTAACTACCTCTCTCAAAGAGTGCAGTGTGTAAAGTCAGAACATCTGCTGTCTCAGCCACTGCCTGTCATCAAGGGAGTACCCCAAGGCTCGATCCTAGGCCCCACGCTCTTCTCAATTTACATCAACAACATAGCTCAGGCAGTAGGAAACTCTCTCATCCATTTACAGTGCCCTCCACTATTATTGGCACCCCTGTTTAAGATGTGGTCGAGGACTTCCAAAAATTCTCCTTTTTTTTTAAACAACATAGAACCCAAATGCAAAAAAAGAGAAAAATCCAACCTTTTATTTAAGTACATTACTTTGGTGGTAAAAAAAAAAATCACATTTAGAAAAAAAAAAACGTGAAATCATGTGTCCCACAATTATTGGCACCCCTAACAATTCCGCTGAAAATTTTAATTGATTTTTTTTAAAATATATTTTTCTGTAGTTGCTAAAGTTGGTCAGGGTATCTAGGAACTTTTAATTAGTAATTCATGACTTCCTGTTTCCCTGGGGTATAAATATGACGTGACACAGAGGCCTAATTCTCTTACCCATTTGTCAACATGGCAAAGACAAGAGAACACACCATTCAAGTAAGGCAGATTTGTGTCGACCTTCATAAGTCAGGCAATGGCTACAAGAAAATAGCCACTCGCCTTAACTTGCCCGTATCTACAGTCAGAGGAATCATTAAGAAGTTTAAAACAACTGGAACGGTGACAAACAAGGCTGGAAGAGGTCCCAAGTTTATCTTGCCACAACGCACAATGAGGAGGATGGTAAGAGAAGTAAAAAAAAGTCCTAAGCTCACTGTCACAGAATTGCATCAAAGAGTGGCATCTTTGGGTCACAAAGTCTCCAAAACAACCATCAGATGCTCTCTACATGCCAACAAGCTGTTTGGGAGGCATGCAAGGAAAAAGCCTTTTCTCACTAACACTCACAAACGTAAACGTCTGGAGTTTGCTAAGCGGCACTGGGACTTCAACTGGGATCGTGTGCTTTGGTCAGATGAGACTAAGATTGAGCTTTTTGGCAACAAACACTCTAAGTGGGTCTGGCGTAAAACAAAAGATGAGCATGCCGAAAAGCACCTCATGCCCACCGTGAAGTATGGTGGAGGATCTGTGATGCTGTGGGCCTGTTTCTCTTCCAAAGGCCCTGGGAACCTTGTTAGGGTGCATGGCATTATGAACGCTTTGAACTACCAGGACATTTTAAATAAAAACCTGATGGCCTCTGCCAGAAAGCTGAAGATGGGTCGTCATTGGGTCTTTCAGCAGGATAATGATCCAAAACATGTGGCAAAATCTACACAAAAATGGTTCAGCAGTCACAAACTCAAGGTCCTCCCATGGCCATCTCAGTCCCCAGACCTCAACCCAATCGAAAACCTGTGGGGCGAGCTAAAGAAGAGAGTGCATAAGAGAGGACCCAGGACACTGGATGATCTAGAAAGATTGTGCAAAGAAGAATGGTCAAAGATCCCTCTCTCTGTGTTCTCCAATCTTGTGAAATGTTATAGGAGGAGATTAAGTGCTGTCTTGTTGGCAAAAGGGGGTTGTACAAAGTATTAACATCAGGGGTGCCAATAATTGTGGGACACATGATTTCAAGTTTTTTTTTTCTAAATGTGTGATTTTTTTTTTTACACCAAAGTAATGTACTTAAATAAAAGGTTGGATTTTTCTCTTTTTTTGCATTTGGGTTCTATGTTGTTTAAAAAAAAATGAGAATTTTTGGAAGTCCTCGACCACATCTTAAACAGGGGTGCCAATAATTGTGGAGGGCACTGTATATGCAGATGATAGTCTTATATTCAGCTGGGCCCTCCCCGGATTTTGTGTTAAACGCTCTACAACAAAGCTTTCTTAGTGTCCAACAAGCTTTCTCTGCCCTTAACCTTGTTCTGAACACCTCCAAAACAAAGGTCATATGGTTTGGTAAGAAGAATGCCCCTCTCCACACCGGTGTGATTACTACCTCCGAGGGTTTAGAGCTTGAGGTAGTCACCTCATATAAGTACTTGGGAGTATGGCTAGACGGTACACTGTCCTTCTCTCAGCACATATCAAAGCTGCAGGCTAAGGTTCAATTTAGATTTGGTTTCCTCTATCGTAATCGCTCCTCTTTCACCCCAGCTGCCAAACTAACCTTGATTCAGATGACCATCCTACCCATGCTAGATTACGGAGACGTAATTTATAGATCGGCAGGTAAGGGTGCTCTCGAGCGGCTAGATGTTCTTTACCATTCGGCCATCAGATCTGCCACCAATGCTCCTTATAGGACACATCACTGCACTCTATACTCCTCTGTAAACTGGTCATCTCTGTATACCCGTCGCAAGACCCACTGGTAAATGCTTATTTATAAAACCCTCTTAGGCCTCACTCCCCGCTATCTGAGATACTTACTGCAGCCCTCATCCTCCACATACAACAACCGTTCTGCCAGTCACATTCTGTTAAAGGTCCCCAAAGCACACACATCCCCGGGTCGCTCCTCTTTTCAGTTCGCTGCAGCTAGCGACTGGAACGAACTGCAAAAAACACTCAAACTGGACAGTTTTATCTCCATCTCTTCATTCAACGACTCAATCATGGACACTCTTACTGACAGTTGTGGCTGCTTCGCGTGATGTATTGTTGTCTCTACCTTCTTGCCCTTTGTGCTGTAGTCTGTGCCCAATAATGTTTGTACCATGTTTTGTGCTGCTACCTCGTTGTGCTGCTACCATGTTGTTATGTAGCTCAGTTGCTCAGGGATGTAGCTCAGTTGGTAGAGCATGGCGTTTGCAACGCCAGGGTTGTGGGTTCGATTCCCACGGGGGTCCAGTATGAAAAAATATAAAGAATGTATGCACTCACTAACGAAGTCGCTCTGGATAAGAGTGTCTGCTCAATGACTAAAATGTAAATGTTGTGTTGCAGGAGGCCTTTTGCCGTCATTGTAAATAAGAATTTGTTCTTAACTGACTTGCCTAGTTAAATAAAGGAGAACATAATTCACTGTGGAAAAGGGGCCCCAATAGATGTCATGTTGATATGATTTTCAGTTTGCTTCCATAGGGCTGGTTTCACATTAGTCACTAGGGATCATAAGGAAAAATCATCTAAAACAATTGCTATGTGTATTTACAATATCCTTCTCCAACCGGATTACTAAGTTACCTAGCTCTGATCCATTTATAAATTACAGTGAATGGAGAATGCTTTTATTTCTATCGGAAAGAAGAAAGTAGATGCTTTTTCCACTTGGAACCGGCAGGTTCGCTCGACCTTATTCATGGTTTCCTTAAAGGTGGTGTACTGGAAGTAAGAGGGAATTACGTCAATGTCAGAATATGGTTTATATCTGTAGACACACCTCGGTCACACTTTCAGGTATTCGATCTCCACCCCGAACAAATAGTGGGTGAATAGCATGCCGTTTTCATGCTTTAGTTCAAGGTCAGAACACGTAGAGAGAGAAAAGTGTATAAAAAGGAATAACATTCCATTTACTCACGCTTAACTCGGGTCGGAATAGGGGACTTAATGCATATGTAAACAGGGTAAGAATATTATACACTTGCATGTCTCCTGACAACACAACATGACGACAACAACATGGTAGCAGCACAACACGGTAGCAGTGGTCTAAGGCACTGCATCTCAGTGCTAGAGGCGTCACTACAGACCCTGGTTCGATTCCAGGCTGTATCACAATCCGGACGTGATTGGGAGTCCCATAGGGCGGCGCACAATTGGCCCAACGTCGTCCGGGGTAGGCCATCATTGTAAAAAATAATTTGTTCTTAACTGATTTGTCTCATGTCAATCCAGTTCTTCAGTTTCCATAACTAGACACCAGAGGGTACCGAAGAGCCCATAACATGAGCAGTACTGGCCTGACGTTTATTTTATACAGTCAATTGCCAGGATTCAATCCGATCGCACTTTGGTGGCAATGTGGAATTTAAAAAAGTGAATCTCTGATTGAGACGGCATATGCATCGTTTACCATGAAATTTGTCTCAGTGAAAGCGCAAACATTGCCTTTTTAAAAGCTGCATTGTTGACAAAGCGTGATAGGAACTCCGGCCTATAACAGAGTAACCACCAACTCAATGAGAACAAAACACAGGACACACACCATTGTTCTAATGTGAAAACCTTTTATTAATCATATTCATCTATTCTTCTTTATAATAACTTTATTTATTTAATTGTAGTTACCCTTCTCTTCCATATATTTGCTTAATGTTTGGTATATGTTATGAAATGTATATTTACATTGGTGGTACATAAACACAGGCCTTTCTACAGTATTAACAGTAAAGCTCATCGCACCTCCTCCTCTCAACTCATGATGGAGGTATAGGACTAGAACAACCTCATCAGGCCTTAGCAATCAATCAACCAACCAATCAATTAAGCAATCAATCAATAATTATATATGACCCTCTCCACACTTAGTACCTTGTATGTCCCCATAATGAATGATGAACACATACTGAGAGAGAGGAGGAAAGAGAGAAAAGGAGAGAGAGAGGAGGAGAGAGAGAAAAGGAGAGAGAGGAGGAGAGAGAGAAAAGGAGAGAGAGAGGAAGAGAGAGAGAAAAGGAGAGAGAGAGAAAAGGAGAGAGAAGGGGAGAGAGGGAGAGAGGAGGAGAGAGAGAAAAGGAGAGAGAGAGAGAGAAGGGGAGAGAGAGAGGGAGAGAGGAGGGGGAGAGAGAGAGAAGGGGAGAGAGAGGAGGAGGAGGAGGGGGAGAGAGAGGTGGATAGAGAGAGAGGTGGGGGAGAGAGAGCAAGAGAGAGAGCGTGAGAGGGAGAGAGAGAAAGAGGGCGAGAGAAAGAGGGAGAGAGAAAGAAGGCGAGAGAGAAAGAGAGGGAGAGCGAAAGAGCGCGAGAGAGAGCGAGAGAAGGGAGAGAGAGGAGTGAGAGAGGGGAGAGAGGGAGAGCGAAAGAGCGCGAGAGAGAGCGAGAGAAGGAGAGAGAGGAGAGAGAGAGGGGAGAGAGGGAGAGCGAGAGAGCGCGAGAGAGAGAGGGAGAGAGCGAGAGAGGGAGAGAGAGAGAGAGAGGGAGAGAGAGAGAGGGAGATCAAGGGAAACATAAAGAGATATGTACAGGAGTACATACACTACAAGTCAAAAGTTTGGACACACCTACTCATTCAAGTGTTTTTCTTTATATTTACATTGTAGAATAATAGTGAAGACATCAAAACTATGAAATATGGAATCATGTAGTAACCAAAAAAGTGTTAATCAAATCTAAATATATTTGAGATTCTTCAAAGTAGCCACCTTTTGCCTTGATAAAGCTTTGCACACTCTTGGCATTCTCTCAAACAGCTTCATGAGGTAGTCACCTGGAATGCATTTCAATTAACAGGTGTGCCTTCTTAAAAGTTAATTTGTGGAATGTCTTTCCTTAATGCATTTGAGCCAATCAGTTGTGTTGTGACAAGGTATGAAGGGTATACAGAAGATAGCCCTATTTGGTAAAAGACCAAGTCCATATTATGGCAAGAACAGCTCAAATAAGCAAAGAGAAACTACAGTCCATTATGACTTTTAAGACATGAAGATCAGTAAATCCGGAAAATTAAGAACTTTGAACGTTTTTATTCAAGTGCAGCCTCAAAAACCATCAAGCACTATGATGAAACTGGCTCTCATGAGGACCGCCACAGGAATGGAAGACCCATAGTTACCTCTGCTGCAGAGGATAAGTTCATTAGAGTTACCAGCCTCAGAAATTGCAGCCCAGATAAATGCTTCACAGAGTTCAAGTCACAGAGACATCTTAACGTCAAATGTTCAGAGGGGACTGTGTGAATCAGGCCTTCATGGTCGAATTACTGCAAAGAAACCAATACTAAAGGACACCAATAAGAAGAAGAAGAGACCTGCTTGGGCCAAGAAACACGAGCAATGGACAATAGACCAGTGGAAATTTGTCCTTTGGTCTGGAGTCCAAATTGGAGATTTTTGGTTCCAACCTCCATGTCTTTGTGAGACGCGGTGAGGGTGAACGGATGATCTCCGCATGTCTATTTCCCACCGTGAAGCATGGAGGAGGTGGTGTTATGGTGTGGGGGTGCTTTGCTGGTGACACTGTCTGTGATTTATTCAGAATTCAAGGCACACTTAACCAGCATGGCTATCACAGCATTCTGCAGCGACTTTCAGCTCCCTCCAAAGATTTTCTATTGGGTTCAGGTCTGGAGACTGGCTAGGCCACTCCAGGACCTTGAGATGCTTCTTACGGAGCCACTCCTTAGTTGCCCTGGCTGTGTGTTTCGGGTCGTTGTCATGCTGGAAGACCCAGCCACGACCCATCTTCAATGCTCTTACTGAGGGAAGGAGGTTGTTGGCCAAGATCTCGCAATACATGGCCCCATCCATCCTCCCCTCAATACGGTGCAGTCGTCCTGTCCCCTTTGCAGAAAAGCATCCCCAAAGAATGATGTTTCCACCTCAATGCTTCACGGTTGGGATGGTGTTCTTGGGGTTGTACTCATCCTTCTTCTTCCACCAAACACGGCGAGTGGAGTTTAGACCAAAAAGCTATATTTTTGTCTCATCAGACCACATGACCTTCTCCCATTCCTCCTCTGGATCATCCAGATGGTCATTGGCAAACTTCAGATGGGCCTGGACATGTGCTGGCTTGAGCAGGGGGACCTTGCGTGCGCTGCAGGATTTTAATCCATGACGGCGTAGTGTGTTACTAATGGTTTTCTTTGAGACTGTGGTCCCAGCTCTCTTCAGGTCATTGACCAGGTCCTGCCGTGTAGTTCTGGGCTGATCCCTCACCTTCCTCATGATCATTGATGCCCCACGAGGTGAGATCTTGCATGGAGCCCCAGACCGAGGGTGATTGACCGTCATCTTGAACTTCTTCCATTTTCTAAGAATTGCGCCAACAGTTGTTGCCTTCTCACCAAGCTGCTTGCCTATTGTCCTGTAGCCCATCCCAGCCTTGTGCAGGTCTACAATTTTATCCCTGATGTCCTTACACAACTCTCTGGTCTTGGCCATTGTGGAGAGGTTGGAGTCTGTTTGATTGAGTGTGTGGACAGGTGTCTTTTATACAGGTAACAAGTTCAAACAGGTGCAGTTAATACAGGTAATGAGTGGAGAACAGGAGGGCTTCTTAAAGAAAAACTAACAGGTCTGTGAGAGCCGGAATTCTTACTGGTTGGTAGGTCATCAAATACTTATGTCATGCAATAAAATGCAAATTAATTACTTAAAAATCATACAATGTGATTTTCTGGATTTTTGTTTTACATTCCGTCTCGCACAGTTGAAGTGTACCTATGATACAAATTACAGACTTCTACATGCTTTGTAAGTAGGAAAACCTGCAAAATCGGCAGTGTATCAAATACTTGTTCTCCCCACTGTATAAGGGTGCCCATGTTTACAGATTTAGGGTTGTACCTGGTAGGTTCCTTGATAATTTGTGTGAGATTGAGGGCATCTAGTTTGGATTGTAGGATGGGCGGGGTGTTAAGCATATCCCAGTTTAGGTCATCCATTTTTATTTTTTATTTTTTTTATTTCACCTTTATTTAACCAGGTAAGCCAGTTGAGAACAGGTTCTCATTTACAACTGCGACCTGGCCAAGATAAAGCAACGCAGTGCAATAAAAACAACACAGAGTTACATATGGGGTAAAAAACATAGTCAAAAATACAACAGAAAATATATATACAGTGTGTGCAAATGTAGCAAGTTATGGAGGTAAGGCAATAAATAGGCTATAGTGCAAAATAATTACAATAGTATTAACACTGGAATGCTAGATGTGCAAGAGATTATGTGCAAATAGAGATACTGGGGTGCAAAAGAGTAAAATAAATAACAATATAGGGATGAGGTAGTTGGGTGGGCTAATTTCAGATGGGCTGTGTACAGGTGCAGTGATCGGTAAGGTGCTCTGACAACTGATGCTTAAAGTTAGTGAGGGAGATAAGAGTCTCCAGCTTCAGAGATTTTTGCAATTCGTTCCAGTCATTGGCAGCAGAGAACTGGAAGGAATGGCGGCCAAAGGAGGTGTTGGCTTTGGGAATGACCAGTGAGATATACCTGCTGGAGCGCAGACTACGGGTGGGTACGGGTGGGTGCTGCTATGGTGACCAATGAGCTAAGATAAGGCGGGGATTTGCCTAGCAGTGATTTATAGATGGCCTGGAGCCAGTGGGTTTGACGACGAACATGTAGTGAGGACCAGCCAACAAGAGCGTACAGGTCACAGTGGTGGGTAGTATATGGGGCTTTGGAGACAAAACGGATGGCACTGTGACAGACTACATCCAATTTGCTGAGTAGAGTGTTGGAGGCTATTTTGTAAATGACATCGCCGAAGTCAAGGATCGGTAGGATAGTCAGTTTTACGAGGGCATGTTTGGCAGCATGAGTGAAGGAGGCTTTGTTGCGAAATAGGAAGCCGATTCTAGATTTCACTTTGGATTGGAGATTCTTTATGTGAGTCTGGAAGGAGAGTTTACAGTCTAACCAGACACCTAGGTATTTGTAGTTGTCCACATACTCTAGGTCAGACCCGTCGAGAGTGGTGATTCTAGTCGGGTGGGCGGGTGCCAGCAGCGTTCGATTGAAAAGCATGCATTTAGTTTTACTAGTGTTTAAGAGCAGTTGGAGGCTACTGAAGGAGTGTTGTATGGCATTGAAGCTCGTTTGGAGGTTTGTTAACACAGTGTCCAATGAAGGGCCAGATGTATACAAAATGGTGTCGTCTGCGTAGAGGTGGATCTGAGAGTCACCAGCAGCAAGAGCGACATCATTGATATACACGGAGAAAAGTGTTGGCCCAAGAATTGAACCCTGTGGCACCCCCATAGAGACTACCATAGGTCCTGACAACAGGCCCTCCGATTTGACACACTGAACTCTATCTGAGAAGTAGTTGGTGAACCAGGCGAGGCAGTCATTTGAGAAACCAAGGCTATTTAGTCTGCCAATAAGAATGCGGTGGTTGACAGAGTCGAAAGCCTTGGCCAGGTCGATGAAGACGGCTGCACAGTACTGTCTATTATCAATCGCGGTTATAATATCGTTTAGGACCTTGAGTGTGGCTGAAGTGCACCCATGACCAGCTCGGAAACCGGATTGCATAGCGGAGAAGGTACGGTGGTATTCGAAATGGTCGGTGATCTGTTTGTTAACTTGGCTTTCAAATACTTTCGAAAGGCAGGGCAGGATGGATATAGGTCTGTAGCAGTTTGGATCTAGAGTGTCACCCCCTTTGAAGAGGGGGATGACCGCGGCAGCTTTCCAATCTCTGGGGATCTCAGACGTTATGAAAGAGAGGTTGAACAGACTAGTAATAGGGGTTGCGACAATTTCGGCGACTAGTTTTAGAAAGAAAGGGTCCAGATTGTCTAGCCCAGCTGATTTGTAGGGGTCCAGATTTTGCAGCTTTTTCAAAACATCAGCTGTCTGAATTTGTGTGAAGGAGAAGCGGGGGGGGCATGGGCAAGTTGCAGCGGAGGGTGCAGAGTTGGTGGCCGGGGTAGTGGTAGCCAGATGGAAAGCATGGCCAGCTGTAGCAAAATGTTTGTTGAAATTCTCGATTATTGTAGATTTATCGGTGGTGATAGAGTTTCCTAGCCTCAGTGCAGTGGGCAGCTGGGAGGAAGTGCTCTTATTCTCTATGGACTTTACAGTGTCCCAAAACTTTTTGAAGTTAGTGCTACAGGATGCAAATTTCTGTTTGAAAAAGTTAGCCTTTGCTTTCCTGACTGCTTGTGTATATTGGTTCCTAACTTCCCTGAAAAGTTGCATATCGCGGGGGCTATTTGATGCTAATGCAGTACGCCACAGGATGTCTTTGTGCTGGTCAAGGGCAGTCAAGTCTGAGGAGAACCAGGGGCTATATCGGTTCTTAGTTCTGTATTTTTTGAATGGGGCATGTTTATTTAAGATTGAGAGGAAATTACTTTTAAGGAACAACCAGGCATCCCCTACTGACGGAATGAGATCTATATCCATCCAGGATACCTGGGCCAGGTCAATTAGGAAGGCCTGCTCGCTAAAGTGTTTTAGGGAGCGTTTGACAGTGATGAGGGGTGGTCGTTTGACCGCGGACCCGTTACGGACGCAGGCAATAAGGCAGTGATCGCTGAGATCCTGGTTGAAGACAGCTGAGGTGTATTTAGAGGGTATGTTAGTCAGGATGATATCTATGAGGGTACCCATGTTTACGGATTTAGGGTTGTACCTGGTAGGTTCGTTGATAATTTGCGTGAGGTTGAGGGCATCTAGTTTGGATTGTAGGATGGCCGGGGTATTAAGCATATCCCAATTTAGGTCACCAAGCAGTACGGACTCTGAGGATAAATGGGGGGCAATCAATTCACATATGGTGTCCAGGGCACAGCTGGGGGCTGAGGGGGGTCTGTAGCAAGCGGCAACAGTGAGAGACTTATTTCTGGAAAGGTGGATTTTTAGAAGTAGAAGCTCAAACTGTTTGGGCACAGACCTGGATAGTATGATAGAGCTCTGCAGGCTATCTCTACAGTAGATTGCAACTCCACCCCCTTTGGCAGTTCTATCTAGACGGAAAATGTTATAGTTGGGGATGGAAATTTCAGAATTTTTGGTGGCCTTCCTGAGCCAGGATTCAGACACTGCTAGAACATCAGGGTTGGCGGAGTGTGCTAACGCAGTGAATAACTCAAACTTAGGAAGTAGACTTCTGATATTTATGTGCAAGAAACCAAGACTTTTGCGATTACAGAAGTCAGCAAATGATAGCGCCTGGGGAGTAGGAGTGAGACTGAGGGCTGCAGGGCCTGGGTTAGCCTCTACATCACCAGAGGAACAGAGGAGGACTAGAATAAGGATACGGCTAAAGGCTTTAAGAACTGGTCTTCTAGTGCGTTGGGTACATAGAATAAAGGGGGCAGATTTCCGGGTGTTGTAGAAAAGATTCAGGGCATTATGTACAGACAAGGATATGGAAGGATATGAGTAAAGTGGAGGTAAACCTAAGCGTTGGGTAACAATGAAAGAGATAGCATCACTGGAGGCATCAATTGAGTCGGTCTCCGCGTGTATGGGGGGTGGGACAAAGGAGCTATCTAAGGCAGGTTTAGCTGGGCTGGGGGATCTACAGTGAAATAGTACAATTAGAAATAACCGAAACAACAATAAGCTAACCATGTTTGGGCTGAGGCTAAACATAAACAGGATGTAGTACCGTAAAAAGGAACAGTCCAGCAGACATCAGCTGTGTAGCTGAGTTATCATAAGGTCCGGTGAACAGCAATAGGATAGTTCGGAGGCTGCTAAAGCACTAGCGAGTAAGAGGCCACGGCTAGCGTGTGCTAGCGGGCCGGGGCTAGCAGATGGAATCTTCGTGGTCGACGTCGTAACCACATCAGACGATTTCGTCGGCAGACCAGTCGTGTAGGATCGGCGGGGCTCCGTGTCAACACTAGGTGGTCCCGTCCGGTTGACAGAGAGGTAGATAGCCGGGAGATGGGCCTAGCTCAGGATGATTAGCCAGACCACAGCGTCCATTTTGTTGCAGCTAGCTGGTAGCGATGAATCCGGAGTTAAAGGTCCAGTGATTCAGTGATTCTGGCAGAAAAACTGATATGTTCTGGGTCGATAACGCGCTGTGCAGACTGGCCGAATATCCGGTGATTAATGTCCAGTGATTAAATTAATCCCGCAGAAAAAAAAATCCAATGTTCTGGGTGAAATACCGCTAACTGTGGCTAATAGCAAGTAGCTAGTTAGCTGGCTAGCTAGTTTCAACTGGAGATTCTAGATAAAAGGTAAGTCAATAATAGAATCCGTTCCACATTGAGTGAGGCGGGTTGCAGGAAAGTATATTTTGTAGAAGGATGAAAAGTCTGATAGGGAAATATGTACGAAAAATACAAAAAAACAGGGTATTTACAGGCTATTTACAGACACACGACAAAAACAGAACTGCACTACTACGCCATCTTGGTATTGATACAAACTCTGAGGATAGATGGTGGGCAATCAGTTCACATATGGTGTCCAGGGCACAGCTGGGGTCTGAGGGGGGTCTGTAGCAAGCGGCAACAGTGAGAGACTTATTTCTGGAAAGGTGGATTTTTAGAAGTAGGAGCTCAAACTGTTTTGGCACAGACCTGGATAGTATGATAGAGCTCTGCAGTAGATTGCAACTCCACCCCCTTAGGAAGTTCAATCTAGACGGAAAATGTTGTAGTTGGGGATGGACATTTCTGAATTTTTGGTGGCCTTCCTAAGCCAGGATTCAGACACTGCTAGAACATCAAGGTTGGCGGAGTGTGCTAACGCAGTGAATAACTCAAACTTAGGGAGGAGGCTTCTGATGTTAACATGCAAAAAAACAATGATTTTACGGTTACAGAAGTCAACAAATGATAGCTCCTGGGGAGTATTAGTGATACTGGGGGCTGCAGCGCCTGGGTTAACCTCTACATCACCAGAGGAACAGAGGAGGACTAGAATAAGGGTACGGCTAAAGGCTTTAAGAACTGGTCTTCTAGTGCGTTGGGTACAGAGAATAAAGGGGGCAGATTTCCGGGCGTTGTAGAATAGATTCAGGGTATTATGTACAGACAAGGATATGGGTGGATATGAGTACAGTGGAGGTAAACCTAAGCGTTGGGTAACAATGAAAGAGATAGCATCACTGGAGGCACCGATTGAGCCGGTCTCCGCGTGTATGGGGGGTGGAACAAAGGAACTATTTGAGGCAGTTTGAGAGGGACTTGGGGCTCTACAGTGAAATTGTATAATAAGAACTAACTGGAACAGCAATAGGCAAGGCATATTGACATGGGAGAGAGGCATAAAGCAATCACAGGTGTTATTTGAGAGAGCTAAGACAACAACTGGTAATGGCAATGAAAGTTTGGGCTGAGGCTAAACAGATAAACAGGACAGGGTACCGTGTAAAGGAACAGTCCAGCAGGCATCAGCTGTGCAGCTGAGTGATCATAAGGTCCAGTGAACAGCAATATGTGAGTCTGAGAGCAGTTCGAATTGGTGCTATAGCACAGGCGAGCAGGAAGCACGGCTGTTGTTTGCGTGTGCTAGCGGGCCGGGGCTAGCAGATGGATCTTCGTGGTCGTCGCAACGGGAAGCCTGTTGAAACCACAGACGATTACGTCGGCAGACCAGTTGTGATGGATCGGTGGGGCTCCGTGTCGACTCTAGGAGGTCCCGTCCGGTTGACAGAGAGGTAGATAGCCGGGAGATGGGCCTGACTCGAGGCTAGTTCAAGGTTGATTAGCCAACAACAACATCCATTTGGCTGCAGCTAGCTAGCTGCGATGATCCGGTGTTAAAGGTCCAGTGATTCAGTGATTCCGGCAGAAAAACCGATATGTTCTGGGTCGATAACGTGCTGTGCAGACAGTGCAGACTGGCCGATAATAGTCCAGGCTAGAGCTGGCTGGTAGGTAGTGCAGGCCATGGACAATGGTGAAAAACCGCTAACGGTGGCTAATAGCAAGTAGCTAGTTAGCTGGCTACTCCCGTCCGGTAGACAGAGAGGTAGGTAGCCGGGATGTGGGCCTGGCTCGAGGATAGCTCAAGGCTAACTGGTGCTTGCTTCGGGGGCAGTGGTGATTAGCCAACAGCAACATCCATTTGGTTGCGGCTAGCTAGTTGTGATCCGGTGTTAATGTCCAGTGATTCCGTTATTCCGGCAGAAAATCCGATGTTCTGGGTGAAAAACCGCTAACGGTGGCTAATAGCAAGTAGCTAGTTAGCTGGCTAGCTAGTTTCAACTGGAGATTCTAGATAAAAGGTAAGTCAATAATAGAATCCTTTCCACATTGAGTGAGGCGGGTTACAGGAAAGTATATTTAGTAGAAGGATGAAAAGTGTGATATGGAAATATGTACGAAAAAAACTGGCTATTTACACGGACACACAAGAGCACACGACCGCACTGCTACGCCATCTTGAGATGAGGTAGTTCATCTCAGTGTCGATGATGACTAAGTCGTGGTGGTCAAGTCAGTCGCCTATTCTATTGACTAAAGTCATGTACTGGTAACATGGACTGCCTCTCATACCTGTAACGTTATTTGATGTATTTGCCTGAAGTCATTATTCGATAGGCCTGCTATTTTCACAAAATTCAAATATATGCCATTGAAATTAAAGCATGGTTTGTTCTTCATCTTCCTGTGTTACAAAGTAACTATGGCTATTTATCCCATTGATTCTATTTCTATGATTTCTCAATGCACTTTTTCGAGTGTCAAACTTCATATAGTGTACCAAGAGTTATTCCTTCACTGGAGGCATATGTACATATCATATATACAATACAGTCACTGTCTTACGGCCTAGCCTCAATATGCCCGGTCTTGGAAACTAAGCAAGGTCATGCCTGGTTAGTCCTTGGATGGGAAGACTGCCTGGGAATACCAGGTGCTGTAAGCATTTTTGTCCAGCATGGTGTACTCTTGTACTATTTAATCAGGGAGCAACTGTATTTACCGATTTACAGTTTCTCTCAATCGCCTACAAGCATTTTTTGAACAAGGTTGTCGATTTTCAAAAAAGTCCACAAGACAAACAACTTTTGCAAAACAGTAAATTGGTTTTCAAAATGTAGTTGTCTTTTTAAAATATACATACATTCATCAAAACTATATTATACCGTTAAAATTGCAAATACATTCATCAAAAGAACACGACTGCCTGCAAAAAGATTAACACAAGTATACTTGTCTCTTGAGTCCAGTAGACAAAACAGGAAATCCCAGTAGATCCATGCAGTCACTAAATCATGATCAAAATTGGAAGTACAACTATCCAAGGTGCAGAATTTCACCAAAACAATTTCATACACATCAAATTTGATTCTTGATTTAAAAATTAAAAAATATTATTATTATAATATACTCGATCAAAGTTCATTCGGGTTACCTCTAGCTTATGCTCGCCCATACCATAACCCCAACGCCACCATGGGGCACTCTGTTCACAGCGATGACATCTGCAAATCGCTCGCCCACACAACGTCATATACGCCG
>NW_028157651.1:0-30658 GCF_964263955.1 Coregonus lavaretus
GAGAGAGA
This sequence comes from Coregonus lavaretus, assembly GCF_964263955.1. NCBI lineage: Eukaryota > Metazoa > Chordata > Actinopteri > Salmoniformes > Salmonidae > Coregonus > Coregonus lavaretus. The sequence continues at coordinate 9 of NW_028157651.1, forward strand.
GAGAGAGAGAGAGAGAATTAATGTAGAGCTGAGATTAGCATTGTGTGTTGGACAATGTCAGCCTAGTCAGGGAAGCCTGTGACCCTCCACTTCCCCCTGTCCCTCAGTAATGAAGAATAATTTCCTGACTGAACAAGTGTGTGGTGTGTGTATAGGTCTGTGTTGTGTGTATGGTTGTATAGAACTGGTAAATTGTTATTTTAGATACATTTTTGAGAGTTTGTGCTCTGAAATAAAGTGTATATTTCATACAATATGTTTCCTTATAATCTTCAACTACTACTGTGTGTATGCTTATGCATGTTTGTTTGTTTGTTTGTGTGTGTACGTACCTACGTATGTGTTCCTCCATGCAGACCTAGCCCTGGAGAAGGCCATGTTCGGCTGTGTGCTGAAACCTCTGAGGCTGCTGCTAGACCAGACCCTCCTCTCCCTCCACAGACAGGACGGCTCCACCCAGCACCTGGTCTCTAGTCTCCTGGCCTGCCAAGAGGGGGCGATGGAGCGCCTCGGAGTGCTGGTGGGCGTGCCCGACACCCGCGGCGTGGAGAGGGTGAGGCAGAAGCTGGGCCTCATGCAGCGCACCCACTCACCCATAGACAAGGTGCTGCTGCTGCTGCAGGTCTGCAAGTCGGTCCAGAAGGCCATGGGGGCCCTCCAAGACGGTGGTGAGTGGGCCTTCACTTAGCCTAATCTGAAATGTAAAATAAAGTAACCACAGCCAGTGATTATCTATTATAAATATTAACATTGTAAGGACACCATTTATTTGCCTGTTATAATCTAGAAGCTGTTATCAACTGTCATAATCAATCAATCAATCAACTGTTATTAATCAATCAATCTGTTAAAGCTGTCTTGTGCCATCCTCTTCCTGCTCCCAGGACAGGAAGTGAGCTCGGAGGACTTCCTGCCAGCGCTGTCCTATGTGATAGTGATGTGTAACACGCCTCATATCTTACTGGAGGTGGAGTACATGATGGAGCTGCTGGAGCCCTCCTGGCTCACTGGGGAGGGTACGCACTACATCCTAACTACACCCCTTATAGCCTACACCCTAACTACACCCTATCTACACCCCTTATAGCCTACACCCTAACTACACCCTATCTACACCCCTTATAGCCTACACCCTAACTACACCCTATCTACACCCCTTATAGCCTACACCCTAACTACACCCTATCTACACCCCTTATAGCCTACACCCCTTCCACCTTAATACAACAACACCCTTCCCAGCTAGCACATTTAGATGTTGTGGGAACGTATGTTTTTGTTTTCCCATTTGTTGTGGGAACAAAGCCATACGTTTCCTGACTGGTAAAATTGAAAGTGTTTTAAACGTTCTGAGATCAGAAGTGAACATTTAGCCTGTTATGGGAACATTTATTTTTAGGTTGCAGGAAGTTCTGAGAACGTTAAAGCTTACCGCATGCTTCCCAGTCGAAACAGTTCCAGCATATATTATGATGACATTTGGTGCCATTTTTGTTTCCTGGGAGGTTTTATTAACACTCTGATAACTTCCTTAAAACATTCACTGAACGTTTCAATAAGACTTTTAATAACACTGCTAGCTTATTTTGGGTTAACTGTTTTGAACTCCAAGCACAGATAGGACACATGGAAATGCATTTTCTTAGGCATTAATCATGAAAACACATTCTTTTTGGACTGTTCCCCTTTTGTTCACTTTTGCTCCTCTATTGTTCCTTAAGCAAGGGGGAGGCCGATTTGCATCAGACCAACTCCTTGACTGCCCTACTTGTAGTTGTGTCTAAAAAACACTATTATGCTCAAAACATATTTTTTTGTGTGTACTTTACTGTATTTATACTTGGGATATTGCCTTTCAACAGTAAAAGTTCAAAAATCGCTGGAGGACGTCTTTAGGATCAGGTGTGGCCAATTAGTGGGAGCAGCCAACACACCTGAACATACTTAAGATGGAGGATAGAGTTTTGTTGATGCTGAGAGCGGAATGTACGTTTTTAAATAACATTCTTAGAATGTTCCTCTGAACGTTACTAAAATTTTCTTTTAGTTTCTATGGATGAAAAAAAAGAAGTTTTTGGAACAATTTGAGAACATGACTTTAAATAGAACCATGTAGGAAACGTTATGCTAATGTCTTGAAATTCCCACAGAATAACTTTGTTTCTTAACGTTCTTGGAACAATTTGAGAACATTCCCAATGTCAAACCAGTTGGAGAATGTTCCTAGAATTTTACCAAAATTGAAATTAAATGTATGTAAATGTAATTTTAACTTTTAGGAAAAGTTCTGTTAACCCTAATTCCTCCTGTAAGTTGCTCTGGATAAGAGCGTCTGCTAAATGACTCAAATGTGCTTGAGGCGTCGCTATAGACCCGGGTTCGTTCCCAGGCTGTGTCACAACCGGTCGTGACCGGGAGTCCCATAGGGCGGCGCACAATTGTCAGAGCGTCGTCCGGGTTAGGGGACGGTTTGGCCAGGGGGGGCTTTACTTGGCTCATCACGCTCTAGCAACTCCTTGTGGTGGGCCGGGCGCCTGCAGGCTGACTTCGGTCGTCAGTTGAACAGTGTTTACTCCGACACATTGGTGCGGCTGGCTTCCGGGTTAAGCGGGCGGATGTTAAGAAGCGCGGTTTGGCGGGTCATGTTTCGGAGGACGTATGACTCGACCTTCGCCTCTCCCGAGCCCGTTGGGGTGTTGCAGCGATGAGACAAGGTTGCAATTGGATATCACGAAATTGGGGTGAAAAAGGGGGTAAAAATGAAGAAGAATAAATAAATGTAAATGAAATACCAAGAAAATAACTATTTTTTTGTCAAGTTACTTAACCCTTTACACTCGTGGGAATTGGCCTATATGGATAGGGCTATATTGAAATGTTTCTTACAGAAGAAATATGATAAGCATATGCATAACCATGGTAGCAATTGAAAGGGAAAATTATTAGACCAAAGGTGAGTACACAACAGTTCACATGACACAAGACTGAATCCAAACATTACACTGTTGATTTTATGTGTATTTTACATTTACTGTACTTTTCGCTGCATTTGTTAACAACTAAATCTGAAAATACTGTGGATACATTCAGTAAAATGATAAGACTACTCCTGGAAAATGTGGGGTAGGCGCAACATAAGACAAAGAAATGACAAGGGTTTGAGTGAGAGGACTAACTGGTGTTTCCAAGTGGCCACACACCTCTCCAAAGTGTGCACAGTTCCTAAGCAATTGCAATGCACTTTTATGACTCAAAGAAGAGTCTTCAACTACAAGATGCTATTTTGAGCTCTCCAAGCTGTGCCACTGAGGAACTAGAGCAAGCATACTTGTAGTTGTTTTCTTTGGAACACAGCCCTGCATCCCCACCATCCCACAATTACTGTTGTTGTTTGTGCAATCCAAAAAATGGTCCATTATAAATCGCAATCTGGGTCAGCTGGGCATGATTTGAAAGCTTGTTCTATTGCCAACATGACTACCTAAGTTATCAAATATGATTTTACAGTGTTAGGCTGGGGTTACACAACGTTGTGTATCGGCAGCCTTTCACAAGGCCATTCAGAGAAACAGATCGTCATTTTGGTGCGCATAGAAAGGAGTCTTGCTGCAAATATTCTGCACAATAAACAAATATAGACTCATTCTGTTCAGAACAACCCAGGGTATGACGCCATGCCATCTTGTAACTACATCAAACATATTTATCATAAACATTGACACTGTATATGACATGAGTTTTATGATATGGAAATGTGAAGTGCACATTTGGACTCACGGGTGTGTGGCTTGCTTGTATGACATCAAAGTGGTATTTATTATAATCCTCAACGTCTCATCTTTCAAAATACATAGTCATCTTAATTTACAGCATTTCCCTCACTCAGACAACAAAAAATTTGCTAAAGTTGCCCAGTTAGCGGGAGGGATGGAGACAACTTGTTGCGCGCGGAGCTTAAGGTCAGAACGTCTGTCAGTCAAAACCCATACAGAGCTCTGATGTCATGTATAGCATGTTACTGTACAGCCACTACGTTCCAGTTTAGGTGCTTATTAGTGCCCAAATCTGCCATTTTCAACCCGTATTTGGGTACGAGTGTAAAGGGCTACATGTGCTGAGAATGTTCCAAAGCCAAGCAACTATCCTGCACCATTACCAGAAAATTGTGGGAAGGTTGAATGCAAAATAACCATAGGACAACCACTCTCTCACCAAGCTCTAAGAAACATATGGTTCTCAGAACGTTATGTGCTAGCTGGGTTACCCTCTCTACCCCAAAGGAGAGGGCACCACTACACACTTCACCCTTTTCCTTTATATACTACCTCTAAAAGAACATTGCGGATAATGAAGACATAACTGTGGTCTTGACGAATATGTAGATACCATTCACAGTCACTGTATTGACATTTCGCTGTGCCCCCACCCACTCTTCCAGGTGGCTACTACCTGACCACTGTCTATGCCAGCCTCTGTCTGATCCAGAGCCCTGAAGCGAAGGGGGACCAGGTCCCCCCAGGAGGTCTGACCCGAGAGGCCCTGGACGGGCTGAGGGAGTGGGGCCGCAGACGCAGCCTGGAAGCCAAGAGCAACCATGAGAGACAACAGAACCAGGTGAAACACTAGCTCCTGGGTAAAGTTTCCCCTGGGTACAGATCTAGGATCAGCTTCCCATCTCCAGTCCTAACCTTAACCATTAGTGGGGAAACTGCCAAACTGACCCAAGATCAGTGTCTAGTGGCAGCTTCACCCTACTCCGAGACAGACCTGGATTCAAATAGCATTTGTTTTCTTTCATATACTTTAGCTGCGCTGGATTGAGATGCCAAAGAAATAGTCCCAAAAGAGCAAACCCTGCCCATCTAGTACTCCAGACAGACGCACCCTCCTCGTGCTTGTGACCGCCATTCACCAGCTAACATAGTATGGTGGATAGCTGGTTAGTGACGTGGGGAATACTGACTCCCTTCAAATAGCAGCTCGCTAAAACACACTCCCCTTTGTCCTAGTATTTGATCCATCCCCAAATGATGACCATTCACTAGATTAAATGGTACAAACACTGTTTTTAGCTAGTCAGTCACGTGGGCTACTCACTCTCTTCAAATAGCAGCTAGCTAAAAAAAACACACGTACACACCACACACCCGCCAACAGATTTGCTGTACCGCCACTGAGGGAGATCAGTGAGCTAGCTAAGTGTTATGAGGAAGTGGGCGGTCAGATAGCATGAAATTTACTGAGCAGCAGCAACCCACTGAAGAGAGCAGAGCAAACACAATATGGACACGGACGGTGAAGAGCTCAGTGACTCTGTAAGTTGCTGCTTTTTAATGTTGTTTAAGGATGTGGTTATAGTAGTGGTTAATGGGAGAACTTGCTGTGTAATGTATTTGAGAGTGTTTATAAAGGGTGTTTGAGAATGGGTAGTGTGTGTAAGTGTGTTTATTATATGGAGGCATCTGGTACTGTTATGTAATACAGTGTATACCGAACGTTTAGACTGGTTATGTTATGGCACACTGTATTAACAGTTAGTATAGATGTATATATATTGTACTTTCATGTAGACTAGTTCTGTGTAAGTGTATGGATTCATTTTGTTAGGATGTTAGGATGAAGGGACAGTGTGGTTTAATGGAGCTGTGTATATGTGTGTTTTAAAGTGTGTGTGTTTTAAAGTGTGTGTGTGTGTGTGTGTGTGTGTGTGTGTGTGTGTGTGTGTGTGTGTGTGTGTGTTTTAAAGTAGAAAAGTAAAAGTATAGAATTTGTTTGAATATTAAGGTAATACATGAAGACTGTTGGATACATAGTGAAGACTGGATTCATTGTAGGATATTTTGAGACTGGTTGGTATTGATTTATGTTGAGGAATGAGGATTTCTGGTGTGTATAGCCTACAGTATGTAACGCTGTGTAACGCTGTGTAACTAACAGTAGCCTATGGAGGCTGTGTATACAACTAGCTCTCACAGTCTCACGTCAGAATTAGACCTTCATCCATGTTTCTCAAACGTCACATTTCGACGCTGTTCAAAACCTCAAATGTCGAAGTGTTTAAGGTTAAGTTTTGGCATTAACTCCAAATGTTTTACGTTAGGGTTAAAATTAGGCATTAATTCAGAATTCTTAAGGTTAGGCATTAACTCTGAACTTTCTATCGCTGGATTCGAACATGCAACCTTTGAAAATCAGAGGCAGATGCTTACGCCCATCCGCCATCCCTGTCCTCAACGAAACCTATTTGAAGGTAACAGTGTTCACTGTTGCCCCTAGTGGCCGGTTTCCACCTCATCTCACGATGTCTTCAGACATGGATGGACATCAAATACTGACTTGTATCACGGGTGACCAGCCTAGTGTATATTATGTACTGTTTACAGTATTGAGTTAGTTTGGTTTAAATGAATGGAAGACAGTATATTATTTTGAAGCTTTCTAATCTTTGTGAGTCTTCTGAAGGCTATGTTATAAAGGCTGTTTATGTGAGTTAACAAGATGATACATTTTGTAACTCATTTTTTGTGTGTGTTTCTGTTTCTGTATGTGTGTTTGTTTCTCTCTGTGTGTTTCTCTGTGCAGAGGTGTGTTCGGGTACTGTTCCAGGACGGCGAGCGCAGCGCGGTGCGGACGCTGCAGTGGAGAGCCGGGGAAAGCAGCGAGGCCCTGGCCCAGCTCTGTGCCTCCATCTTCGGCGTCTCCGAGCCCCAGGACTACACCCTCTACTGGAGGTCCGGAGGGGAGATGAGGACCCTTCCCCCCCAGACACAGCCTCAGGACCTGGCCAGCCACAGTGAGGGAGGCCCCTCTCTCTCCTACCTTCGCACAGACCACGACTTCAGCAAGATGCGGCGCCTGACCAGAGGGGGAGCTGTGGACCTGGGGGAGTCCGTGTGTGAGGAGTGAAGGAGGGAGGAAGAGGAGGGGGAAGAGTTCTTCTCGGATCTCAGCGTTTTTCGATTGGTTGATTGATTAAAAAAGCTGTGTTGTGTCTTGGACGTGTTGTCATAACTACAGCTCTCACTAAAGACTAAGGGGCAAGTCTCAAATGGCACCCTATTCCATAGTGGAGGTTTAAAAGTAGTGCACTGCACTGTATGGGCTCTGGTACGAAATAGTGCACTACAGTGGCTTTAATGTATGTTGAAAGTAGTTCACTATATGGTTAATAGTGTGCCAAAAGTAGTGCACTACATGGAGAATAGGGTGTCACTTGAGACTGAGCCTTAGATAAAGGGCAGGTTGGTTGTCTATTATTCACATCACTTCTGTCAATCTGCTGCTCCTTCGTTGGAACCATAGAATTAGAATGAATTCTATAAATTATATTTCTATGTTCAGAACCCTGTTGTTGAGGGTTGGGTGGAGGGGGGTTGCTAAACCACTAGCTACAGGTATGTCCTTAGGAACTATTGCTACTGTAGTGTAAGAGCAACATAAATATTTTTTACAAGACCGAACCTCAATACCAAAGTTAAGAAAGTAAAGTCATACACATAGGAATGTGTGCAGCTCAGAGGACAATCTTTGCTTTAACGTAAGATGGACCTGGTTCTTTTGACTTATTTACGCAAACGCCATGAAGCCATTTTGGATTGTGAGTCTGAGGTACTGTTGATGTTGGCTCTGCCATCTCTAGTCACTTACTGTTGACAGGCTTGGGGGAAAACTATTTTTAACTTTACAAATAGAAAACCGGTTTGAGGACTTTTGTTGAATAGCACAATATTTCCTTGGTTTAAGATTTTTGCCAACTGAATGTCTCTTTATGATAAAAAGGGACACATTTGTCAAAATAATAGCTTTTTTTCTGTTTTACTTTCTATTACTGTTTCTATTGAACTGCTATAATATTCCATGACAAAAGGAGCTTCTGAGAGAAAAGACAATCTACATGACAACGGCCAATAAAACTGGGACCATGTTATGCCTCATGGTGATTGGTTGAATGTAAACTCACCTAAGTGGCCATGGCGACGACCCCTGCTGCAGATTATCTTTGCCAACTGACTGTTCAACTTAATGTTAACACTTATGATCATGTATTATTACAATAATTAATTGTTAAAAAATGTGGAATAGTTATATTGAATATAAATCACTGGTTTATAAAAAGGAAAGTGAAATATTTACCTTTATGAAAGTTTTTACTGGAGGAGGGTTAATTTAAAGACGAACAAGGACACTTTTTATCTGAGGACTATTGCATGCAGTTTTAATTTAATGTAAAGATTTTGGTGGTTTCGTATGTGATGCATGTCTTGAATGTGTTGAAAAAGGCAACATTATGGCATTCACTATTTCATTGAATGTATAACACATTGCTGTATTTTGTCCAGTAATACAAAATCGCAATAAAATTGCATTATCTGTTCATAGTGCTATGACATGATGTATTCTTTGTTTATCAGTGTTTGCTGCCTAGAATATGTTACAGTATATTGCTAAGGGAATGTTACAAGTCACCACTGGGAGGCAGCAAATTACTATTATTTTACACTGAGTATACCAAACACCTTCCTAATATTGAGTTGCACCCCTCCCTCCCGGTACCTACTACCATACCCCGTTCAAAGGCACTTAAATATTTTGTCTTGCCCATTCACCCTCTGAATGGCACACATACACAATCCATGTCTCAAGGTTTAAAAATCATTCTTTAACCTGTGTCCTCCCCTTCATCTACACTGATGGAAGTGGATTTAACAAGTGATCATCGCTTACTTTTACATGACTTACAGTCTTGAGTGCATACATTTATTCTCCATACTGGTCCCCCATGGGAATCAAACCCACAACCCTTGCATTGCTAGCACCATGCTCTACCAACTGAGCCACACAGGACTATACCATTCACCTGGTCAGTCTATGTCATGGAAAGAGCAGGTGTTCTTAATGTTTTGCATATTCAGTGTACGTTGTTTTGCTGTTCTTGAATTGGAATTTCAATTAATCTCCTGAATTTAAATGGAATTGACCCCAACCCTGCCCAGTACATCGAAGCACAACTGTCACAAAACCTTTGAATAATCATATTCTCTCCACTGTCCGAATGAACAAATGTGTATTTGTTTCCAAATGTGTTTACATAAATGATTTATGACAGAAAATAAGTGACACAAAACGTTATTTGAAGACACAAAGGTATTGTCAAATACAAATGGCTATACAGTCATCAAAAACAATGACATTCACTTTATTCAATTTGGCATTCAGGCTAACGTCAGTTGTATTTCTTTTTATATGCTTTTGAAACAATGACTACTTCAAAAACTTCAATTTGACACAGTGAGAATTCAAATGGTGAAAATATGAAACCTTACAATTGTATTGTACTGTATAATTGAGGTATTGTATGCAATATAATCTGTCAACTTGACAGTAACAAACAACTTGGAAGTTGACAGTGATGAATATGAAAATACTATTCTGTTCTCTTACAACAGACTTATAACAGATACTGTATGTTTCATCAGACAGGCAATGCCTGGTCCCTAAGCATCCAGGAAGGCATGTAACATCCCATCATATTCTCTTCATTTTCTATTCAGTCTAGCTGACTACTTCTACCTCAAGGTGAAAAATCTGTTTGTGCCCTTGAGCAAGGCACTTAACCCTAATTTGCTCCAGGGGCGCCGTACTACTAAGGCTGACCCTGTAAAACAACACATTTCACTGCACCTATCCAGTGTATGTTACACATTTTTTTAAAGAGTTTTTTTTTTGGGGGGCCCCAGTTTATCCAGGGTCGTATTCATTAGAACACACTGTAGCATAACAAAAATTAGCATTTCTTATCGGACAAGTTCGGATAGTACCAACCGGTTTCAGTCTGTTTTCTTCCGTTTTGTGCCTACACTCAAAAAAATGCTGGGTTGTTTTGTTGACCCATCTGCTGGGTTGCAGCCGTTGGGTCACTTAGTTGGGTTGTTTAAACTGCTGGGTTATTGGTGCTGGGTTATTTAGATATGCCCCAGCCAGTCAGATCGGAAGACTGGCGGCATACAGTGGGGAAAAAAAGTATTTAGTCAGCCACCAATAGTGCAAGTTCTCCCACTTAAAAAGATGAGAGAGGCCTGTAATTTTCATCATAGGTACACGCCAACTATGACAGACAAAATCAGAAAAGAAAATCCAGAAAATCACATTGTAGGATTTTTTATGAATTTATTTGCAAATTATGGTGGAAAATAAGTATTTGGTCAATAACAAAAGTTTCTCAATACTTTGTTATATACCCTTTGTTGGCAATGACACAGGTCAAACGTTTTCTGTAAGTCTTCACAAGGTTTTCACACACTGTTGCTGGTATTTTGGCCCATTCCTCCATGCAGATCTCCTCTAGAGCAGTGATGTTTTGGGGCTGTCGCTGGGCAACACGGACTTTCAACTCCCTCCAAAGATTTTCTATGGGGTTGAGATCTGGAGACTGGCTAGGCCACTCCAGGACCTTGAAATGCTTCTTACAAAGCCACTCCTTCGTTGCCCGGGCGGTGTGTTTGGGATCATTGTCATGCTGAAAGACCCAGCCACGTTTCATCTTCAATGACCTTGCTGAAGGAGGTTTTCACTCAAAATCTCACGATACATGGCCCCATTCATTCTTTCCTTAACACGGATCAGTCGTCCTGGTCCCTTTGCAGAAAAACAGCCCCAAAGCATGATGTTTCCACCCCCATGCTTCACAGTAGGTATGGTGTTCTTTGGATGCAACTCAGCATTCTTTGTCCTCCAAACACGACGAGTTGAGTTTTTACCAAAAAGTTATATCTTGGTTTCATCTGACCATATGACATTCTCCCAATCCTCTTCTGGATCATCCAAATGCACTCTAGCAAACTTCAGACGGGCCTGGACATGTACTGGCACTGCAGGATTTGAGTCCCTGGCGGCGTAGTGTGTTACTGATGGTAGGCTTTGTTACTTTGGTCCCAGCTCTCTACATGTCATTCACTAGGTCCCCCCGTGTGGTTCTGGGATTTTTACTCACCGTTCTTGTGATCATTTTGACCCCACGGGGTGAGATCTTGCGTGGAGCCCCAGATCGAGGGAGATTATCAGTGGTCTTGTATGTCTTCCATTTCCTAATAATTGCTCCCACAGTTGATTTCTTCAAACCAAGCTGCTTACCTATTGCAGATTCAGTCTTCCCAGCCTGATGCAGGTCTACAATTTTGTTTCTGGTGTCCTTTGACAGCTCTTTGGTCTTGGCCATAGTGGAGTTTGGAGTGTGACTGTTTGAGGTTGTGGACAGGTGTCTTTTATACTGATAACAAGTTCAAACAGGTGCCATTAATACAGGTAACGAGTGGAGGACAGAGGAGCCTCTTAAAGAAGAAGTTACAGGTCTGTGAGGCGCCAGAAATCTTGCTTGTTTGTAGGCGACCAAATACTTATTTTTCACCATAATTTGCAAATAAATTCATTAAAAATCCTACAATGTGATTTTCTGGATTTTTTTTCTCATTTTGTCTGTCATAGTTGACGTGTACCTATGATGACAATTACAGGCCTCTCTCATCTTTTTAAGTGGGAGAACTTGCACAATTGGTGGCTGACTAAACTAGGTGGCATTCAGATAGTTATTTTTAGCCACCCCTGAGAGTATATGTAATTCCTGTTAATCTGTTCTGTTGCATTTTTGTATCTTCAATGACACTTACAGAAGTTGATTAACTTAAGTTGGATTGATTATTTAAAGTTTGAATTGTTTCTTATTTTGAAGTTGAACAACATTTTAAACATGTCATGAATTTTGGAATAACCAAATACAGTGACTTACAGAAGTGTATGAGTTCCCTAAAAGCTTATGTAAATCCAATTATTGGGATACAATAAGGTGGTATACATTATTATAATATGTAATAAATCATCTTAATATTATAGAAGAATGTGTAAAAAATAATAATAATGCATTTGCAGTATGTAAACTTAACATCCTGTAATGAACAGTAATGACATTTACTCTCATGGGTGGCCAATAAGAGCTAGCTGAAAGACACGCCCCTAATAAGTCATGCCTCCTGAAAATAACATAAGGATTATATTCAAAAAGACCCAGCTGCTAGGTCAACCCAGCATGAGAGTAAAAAATACCCAAATGATGGTTAAATTAACACGTTTGGGTAATCCCAACAACCCAACTTGTTGGTTTATTGACGCAACCCAACTGACTGGGTCAAAATAACCCAACGTGTTCTGTCCACTATTTAACCAATGCTGAGTTACCAAATAACCCAAATTGGGTTGTTTTTAGCCCATCATTTTGTATTTCTTTTTCTTTTACCCCTTTTTCTCCCCAATTGGTAGTTACAGTCTTGTCCCATCGCTGCAACTCCCCTACGGACTCGGGAGAGGCGAAGGTCGAGAGCCACGCGTCTTCCGAAACACTCTGCTCGCTTAACCCGGAAGCCAGCCGCACCAATGTATCAGAGGAAACACCGTCCAGCTGGCGACCAAAGTCAGCTTGCAGGTGCCCGGCCCACCACAAGGAGTCACTAGAGCGCGATGGGACAAGGAAATCCCGGCCGGCCAAACCCTCCCCTAACCTGGACAACGCTGGGCCAATTGTGCGCCGCCTCATGGGTCTCCCAGTCACTGCCGGCTGTGACACAGCCTGGGATCAAATCCAGGTCTGTAGTGACCCCTTAGACCGCTGCGCCACTCGGGAGTCCTAGCCCATCATTTTTAAGAGTTTAGTGAATACGACCCAGGACTCCCAGACTTCTATCTATTGCTGCGCCCCAGATTGTCCAGCACCCCCAGACTTTATCTCTGTGTGTGTGTGTGTGTGTGCGCGTGTGTGTGATCCTAGCTAACCACCTCTATTTCACCTCTACCTCACACCACACCCCAGTTTGTCCAGAACTCTCAGGCCTTTCTCCAGGTAGTCAGCCCGGCTCAGCCAGAAGGACTCCTTGTCCTTCATGATGTTGGCCAGCACCGCTCCACCCATGAACACCATGTGTTTACGGCTTGGGGGGTCCTCAATGCGGATCTTAAACTTCTGCAGAGAGGGAGGGAAGGGGGAGTGGGTAGAGAAATATATGGTAAACTAAGATAAAGGAACACATAATACCATTTCTGTCATTACACAGGTTTACTTATTGTAGTGTGTGTGTGTGTGTGTGTGTGTGTGTCCGTGTCCATACATGTGTGTGCATGTGCGTGCATGTGTGCGTTTCCCCGCGTGTGCGTGTGTGTGTGTCTGTGTGCTTCCACGCATGTGTGTGTGCTTACAGAGAGTTTCTCAGTGTCCCCCTGCAGCACCTTCTCCAGGTACAGCTGTTTGATCTCTCTCTCCAGTCTGGAGGGAAGGCCGGGGTACATGGTGGTGCCTCCTGACAGAACAATGTGCTTGTACAAGTCAGACCTTCAGGAGGGAGAAACAATATGGAATCAGACATAAAGTATGTATGTATGCATACAGTTATAATTTACATTTAATAGGTCAACCATAGGTTTATAATACCATGGCTTCATATATTTAGTACAGCTATAAAACGAAATAGCTTGGGTTCGTACACACCTATGGAATGTGTCTAATTATGTGTAATATCCACATATATAGAACAATTATGTAACAACTCTTGCACAGATCTCTAACTCTAGCATGGGCCTACAGTGCAGTGTACACTATAGGCTAGCCTCCTCCACTTGTATGGCATTAAAACAAACAATAGGAATGTTAGCTACAGCACCACACAGTACAGGACGAGGCTACAGTAGTTGTTAAACCATGTGGAGACCAGCAGCAGGGTGGTGTATCTCTGACCTGAGATCTATGTCAGCAGCCTGGATGGTGTTGAACAGCAGTTCAGCCACGCCTGCTCCCTCTACGTTGATGAGGTGGGGCTGGAAGAGGGCCTCTGGGGCTCCAAACCGCTCCCCTCCCACCATCACCTGACGACCGTCAGGTAGCTGTAGCAGAGAGAGGGTTAGTAAATACTGTGGTTCTCTGTAGCTCAGTTGGTAGAGCATGGCTTTGCAATGTCAGGATATTGGGTTCAATTCCCAGGACCACCCATACTTTTAAAAAAAAATGTGCATGACTGTAAGTCGCTTTGGATAAAGTGTCTACTAAATGGTATATTATTATATTACTTACTTTTCTGATGTATTTCATTTTATGTCATGATTGGTATACAATGTAGCTATAGTAGCTACAGTGGGGGAAAAAAGTATTTAGTCAGCCACCAATTGTGCAATTTCTCCCACTTAAAAAGATGAGAGAGGCCTGCAATTTTCATCATAGGTACACGTCAACTATGACAGACAAATTGAGGAAAAAAATTCCAGAAAATCACATTGTAGGATTTTTTATGAATTTATTTGCAAAATATGGTGGAAAATAAGTATTTGGTCACCTACAAACAAGCAAGATTTCTGGCTCTCACAGACCTGTAACTTCTTCTTTAAGAGGCTCCTCTGTCCTCAACTCGTTACCTGTATTAATGGCACCTGTTTGAACTTGTTATCAGTATAAAAGACACCTGTCCACAACCTCAAACAGTCACACTCCAAACTCCACTATGGTCAAGACCAAAGAGCTGTCAAAGGACACCAGAAACAAAATTGTAGACCTGCACCAGGCTGGGAAGACTGAATCTGCAATAGGTAAGCAGCTTGGTTTGAAGAAATCAACTGTGGGAGCAATTATTAGGAAATGGAAGACATACAAGACCACTGATAATCTCCCTCGATCTGGGGCTCCACGCAAGATCTCACCCCGTGGGGTCAAAATGATCACAAGCAAAAATCCCAGAACCACACGGGGGGACCTAGTGAATGACCTGCAGAGAGCTGGGACCAAAGTAACAAAGCCTACCATCAGTAACACACTACGCCGCCAGGGACTCAAATCCTGCAGTGCCAGACGTGTCCCCCTGCTTAAGCCAGAACATGTCCAGGCCCGTCTGAAGTTTGCTAGAGTGCATTTGGATGATCCAAAAGAGGATTGGGAGAATGTCATATGGTCAGATGAAAACAAAATAAAACATTTTGGTAAAAACTCAACTCGTCGTGTTTGGAGGACAAAGAATGCTGAATTGCATCCAAAGAACACCATACCTACTGTGAAGCATGGGGGTGGAAACATCATGCTTTGGGGCTGTTTTTCTGCAAAGGGACCAGGACGACTGATCCGTGTAAAGGTAAGAATGAATGGGGCCATGTATCGTGAGATTTTGAGTGAAAACCTCCTTCCATCAGCAAGGGCATTGAAGATGAAACGTGGCTGGGTCTTTCAGCATGACAATGATCCCAAACACACCGCCCGGGCAATGAAGGAGTGGCTTCGTAAGAAGCATTTCAAGGTCCTGGAGTGGCCTAGCCAGTCTCCAGATCTCAACCCCATAGAAAATCTTTGGAGGGAGTTGAAAGTCCGTGTTGCCCAGCGACAGCCCCAAAACATCACTGCTCTAGAGGAGATCTGCATGGAGGAATGGGCCAAAATACCAGCAACAGTGTGTGAAAACCTTGTGAAGACTTACAGAAAACGTTTGACCTGTGTCATTGCCAACAAAGGGTATATAACAAAGTATTGAGAAACTTTTGTTATTGACCAAATACTTATTTTCCACCATAATTTGCAAATAAATTCATAAAAAATCCTACAATGTGATTTTCTGGAAAAAAAAATCTCATTTTGTCTGTCATAGTTGGCGTGTACCTATGATGAAAATTACAGGCCTCTCTCATCTTTTTAAGTGGGAGAACTTGCACAATTGGTGGCTGACTAAATACTTTTTTCCCCCACTGTATAGGCTAAACATTTATATCTGTTACCCTGGGTGTCAGACTGTTGTAGAGTTTTGCAACATTGCTATGAACACAGAAACAGATTGCCTTTCCAGGCTAAGAGACCATACATAAATAATAATGAACATTCTCTCTGTTGACATGAGAGGCGGGGCGTTATCTACAGTACCATGTATGACTCCACCAGCACGGTGGTCTCTGTAGCCAGTCTCTGCTCCTGCTCGATGTTGTATCCCACGTAGCACAGCTTCTCCTTCAGCATGCGGACCGTCTCAAAGTCAGCCGAGTGGTTGAAGGCATAGCCACGCAGCAACAGCAACTGAGAGGGATCAGAGGTGATGTAGATGAACATAAATATATAAACAGTTCTTCTAGGACCATACATAACGAAAAACAAATTCAACTGTCAATTTTAAAGAATTTTGCATTGATTATGATTGACACAAGGGACAGAAAAGCATAGTTTTCTTCATAAGGTGACAGGATGATAATATACGTTGTAACACACCTTGATGAGGTAGCGCGTGATGTCACGTCCTGCGATGTCCAGCCTGCGTGTGAGGTGGGGTAGAGAGTAGCCCTCATACACAGGACATATATGGGTCACCCCGTCCCCAGAATCCACAACCACGCCTGTCAACAAACCTAGACAGGACAGGGCAGGACACACAGGGTCACATAACAGACAGTATGAAAGTGACTGTGGGTTTGAACCAGCGCCCTACAAGACTGTGTTAGCCCGCCGAGCTAAAGTCTAGGCATTTATACTACAGTATATCATTATATAATATAGGGAGAGCCATGTCTTTGGGTCTGGTCTCCCCTTACCCTGGGCATAGAGTGTGAGCACGGCCTGGATGGCGACGTAGATGCCGTGGAACTGGTAGGTCTCAAACATGACCTCAGCGATCTTCTCACGGTTCTTAGTGGGGTTCATGGGCGGTTCCGTCAGCAGCACCTTGAATCAAATGTAACTTCATTGATCCCCAACATTACAACATATACAGAAGGCAGGGAAATGTGAAAAGTGTTTTCTAAACTAACCATTTTCATAATAGTCTACTAAAACTTCAGACGTTTAAGAGACTAAATGGATTTCATACCCATGTCTCTCTTGCAGAAATTTGATTTTATCTCAATCACAGTAACCTGTATAAAAAAAGGTTATTAAAGGAAAATTAAAAATTAAATAATAGTGACCTTGCAGTCTGGGGGACTGATGTCGAGGCGCTCGGGGCCAAAGGTGTGGTCCCACAGATGGAGCATGTCTTCCCAGGAGCGCACCATGCCGTTGTCCATGGGGTAGGACACCTCTAGCATGGAACGACACTCACTGGCCTCATCACCCACCATCAGGTCCTAGAGGTTAGGGGTTAGAGGTTGGAGGTCAGGGCCAGGGTTGGGGGTCAAAAAGGGAGTTGGTTTGGATGCATTTGATCATTCAGAAGTATGTATACAGAGTACAGACGTGGCAATTTTAAGATATTAGGCTACCTCTCAAATATGACCTCACCTTAATCTCAATGTTTCCGACTTTGGTGTTTGACCGGATGATGGGCCGACCCACCAAGGCAGGGAAGATATGCTCTGGGAAGTTGGAGCCAGCAAAGCCACACTTGACAAACTGCATGGGAACCAATATGAAAGAAACATGATGGTATTGCATACTTTCAACAGTCTTTCAATAGTATTTCAATAGTCTTTCAATACACTTTCAATACACTTTCAATAGTATTCAATACACTTTCAATACATGTTCAATACACTTTCAATAGTCCTCAATATGAGGGGTGAGGGACAGTTCAGGCTCCTGAAAAAGTCATTGTTTTTGTGCATTGAGTGGAAACCAACATTTAACCACAGAGAATGTCACTTCTCTTGTGCTAAACTTCTGCAAAATATTTTAAGTTCAACGTTAATAGCAGATGTGTCAAATTTTATCAAGTCAGCAACAACACTGTAAAATGCATTATGAAATAGTAAATTATACATTTTATTGGGCCAATTCTGTCTATTTACCTGTGTGCTTACAACACCATTTATTGAAAAGTCCTAACTTGTCTATGTAACCAAGACACATTCCATAGCCTGAAGGTGTACAATACATTCCAAGTACCAGCCACAAGTTGAGGCAGGGCAAGCTAGCCTACAGTCATCAGTTAACATGTTGCTCATGAGTCTAGTGTGCTTTTGCGGGACAGTAGCCATTGATATGGTGCAAGTGAACTCAGGAGGAATGGGGAATAGAGAATTATCTCAATTATTTGGTTGTGTTCCTTCCTTGTTCCCGTCCAATAACAGTTCACTCCACGACATCACCACCATGTATGGCAGTGTGTGTGGATAAGAGAATGAGTCTGCTACAAGTCCAGACAGATGTGCACTCAAATTAGACCCACACCCCTACCTAGTGCGCAAAGAGAGCAGCCTGCTTCATAGGCTTCTACGACATCATACTGTTTTGTGTGACAGACACTGTGTTATCTCCTTTACGAATAAAATGTTGCAGCTTTGTAGCAGGGTGCTTAGAAAGAAACGTAATCTGTTCTGTTGTTATCAACACAAATACAAGTGATTAAGATATAGTCTATTACTTCTTGCAGGTTGTTAAATTCCAATGCATATTCCTACTCTCATAATTAATTCCCAAATCCTAAATAAACAGTCAGTATTATCATTTTTTAACTCGGTGGTTAGTGATTTTTTTAGTGAAGTCATTAAAATAACGTTAAATCGACACTCACTCACCCCTGTGCCATTGTCACAGACAACAACTTTTCTACGCTCGCTGTCCATGGTCCACTGATGCTGCTGGAGAGGAGAGGATCTCTATCTGTTCTCTCCAGTCGGGGCTCTCAGGTGGGCTAATCCAATTAAGCAACACGTTTTAATTGCTTTCAAAACATGCGGAAAATATTAATGCAAAATGCATATAGGAGCTACAGCAGCTGTATTCCTCTTCCTTCAGTAATTAGAAATGTGGGCGGGGTCAAAATAACAGGGGGAAGGGGGTGACGCCGACTGGGCGTACCGGAAGGCTATGTCTCCAAATGTCTACACTGTAGAGTCAGTCGGTTGTGTCAAAACAGCTCTTATTAGTTAAATCGGTGGTGATAAAACAAACTCTTATTAGGTCAATTATACATTGTCTGATTCACACTTCACTTTATTTCTTCAATGAAAAAGTCAGAGAATTATGCAGTTTGAGGTAAGCCTTTAGAAACCAGCACATATTTAGCATTTAGTATTTTATTAGG
Organism: Coregonus lavaretus; assembly: GCF_964263955.1. Classification (NCBI taxonomy): domain Eukaryota; kingdom Metazoa; phylum Chordata; class Actinopteri; order Salmoniformes; family Salmonidae; genus Coregonus; species Coregonus lavaretus. The sequence continues at coordinate 19,025 of NW_028157651.1, forward strand.
ATCCCCATTAGCAGCAGCAGCTACTCTTCCTTGGGTCCAACCAAGGTTATAACAATTCATCATAATAAAACAATACATCATGCAAGATAGTGTGCATTATGCAAATGTATATTGCTCTAATATTACACATTTACAATATAAAATGTACAACATTACAATGTGTGGGTGATTGTAGAGTGTGTGTGTGTGTGTGTGTGTGTGTGTGTGTGTGTGTGTGTGTGTGTGTGTGTGTGTGTGTGTGTGTGTGTGTTTTGTGTGCGTGTGTCTTCACAGTCCATGTTGTTCCGTGAGGTGTCTTTTTTTTATAAATCAGATTTTACTGCTCGCTTTAGTTACTTGATGTGGAAGCGAGTTCCATGTAGTCATGGCTCTATATAGTACTGTGCGTCTCCTAGCCTCTGTTCTGGACTTGGGGACTGTGAAGAAGTCTTGTGGGGTATGTATGAGCTGTGTGCTAGTCGTTTGAACAAACAGCTCGGTGCTTACAACATGTCAATACCTCTCACAAAGGCATGTAGTGATGAAGTCAATCTCTCCTCTACAGTACTTTGAGCCAGGAGAGATTGACATGCATGTTCTTGATATTAGCCCTCTGTGTACATTTAAGGGCCAGCTGTGCTGCTCTGTTCTAGGCCAACTGTAATTTGTGTGGGTTAGGGTTATGTCCTTCTTTGCAGCATTTGACCATAGAACTGGGCAGTAGTCCAGGTGTGATAAAACTAGGACTTGATTGGTTGATTGTGATGTCAAGAAAGCAGAGTAGTGCTTTATCAGGGACAGACCTCTCCCCATCTTGGTAACCGTTGCATCAATATGTTTTGACCATGTCAGTCTACAATCTAGAGTTACACCAAGCAGTTTAGTCTCCTCAATTGCCACATTATTCATTATAAGATTTAGATGAGGTTTAGGGTTTAGCGAATGATTTGTCAGAAAATACAATGCTTTTACATATGAGCCCCCTCCTATACAAACAAATAATATGCTTCCATCCTCTTTCACCATATCCAACGGTCACGCCTTTTCACCTGAAACACTTGTGGACCCGTTGTTCACAGACTTAAACAGGTTTGGATAAAAATAGTTTAATTTATTCCAAATGCATACATCAGACACATTTTTACAAAATACTTATTTTTCTATGAATGAATCCCATGACTATGTATTGTACGGTGATATGTATATAGTAGGCCTATACAAAGACGACACTGTCATGTTAAACAGGTCATTCAGTTCTCAAACGTTTATAGGCACATCAATGAGTTAAGACCAAGTTGTGCTTCACTTTATCTCCCTTACTTATCAGTCTTGCTTTCATTTCCTTTTTATTCCATTTCCTTTGTTTTACTCGGACAGGCAATTCATGTAAGGACATCTCTAGTGAGAGCTGCGCAGAGGATTCCACACTGAATGATGCCTCATACAACAGTCTAAAAGGATATAACAGGTTTGAATTGGGTACTATTATAATGGGGATGTTTTGGATACACATCAGCATTGTTATACAGTAGTTACATTGTCATAATACAGGAAAACATTTAAACCATCTATATGAAATGTATAGTGATGTGTGATGTCTTGTCCATGCATTACAAGATTGTCTCGAGTCAATTTTTTAGGTTGTTTAGGGACGGTTATGGTCTGCAACGGTGCCTAATGTTAGCCAAACTAGAAGATTGTGGCTGTGATGCCCATATAGTTCCTTTTTAAGGCAGTGACGTGTATGAAGAGAAATGCAGACCTGTCTAATCCAATCAAGCAGTTCTGTGTCCACCAACGACTGATCATGTAGGAAACCAACAGCCTACAGAAGGCCGTGGTCATTGTAAAGGGCTAATTAAGAAATGGGATTAAAGCTAGCACTCAATGATAGACTACTCAAAAATAGACCCCCTATGAGTTGAAACCATTAAGTATCAAAACGTATAACATTCTAATTCAAGCTTAGTAATTACTCTACGACTCTGTAGGTTTATATTATTTCTATAAATAACGTGCCTGAGAATAGTTATTGCTTTTATAGAATATGTTATCGCTGCTGACTGACTGACTTTTTTCTACCCACGTTCCAGTCCAAATATACAGGACAGAGAATTGTAGTGGGTCTTTCTAGCAGTCAGCCGCTCAGTCATACGGTACTTAGTAACAGTGTACCTTACAGTCATACGGTACTTAGTAACAGTGTACCTTACAGTCATGTGCGATGGTGCATTTTAAGTGCATGTGTTTGTAGATGGTCCAATCCCCAACCCCCCACCCCTCCCCATTCATCCACTAGCAACCACATCAAGTGTCCATATCAAGTCTCTCATAGAGAACATCCTGTCCAAGTGTCCAATCCCAAGCTACAGACAGAGTAGTTCTACAGTGTCTATTGTCTCTATATATCTGTGGGGTCGGGCCTCCTGGCTGAGCACTGATCACAGCCTCTCTCTTCAGGATTTAACCAATGAGTGCCTCTCTCCTGCTGTGGTCAGCGACCCGACCCTCAGGATTCGAACTCGCTGTCGCTGCTGATGGAGTTGTCTGGGGTGGAGGTGCCAGTGCCCCGGTGGTCGGTGCTCATGCTGCAGTCACTGGCCTCTGGGCTGCCCGGGTGACGGGGGGAGGCGGCCAGCAGACGGGGGTGGTGGGCCTGATGCTCCTGGACAGAACCCTCAGGGGAGCTTCCAGAAGGCAGGTGGGTGGGGTCCTGCTGCAGTCTGAGAGAAGAGAGAAGAAAGAGAGAGGAGTTTGTTTTAGTTTTTAGAGATACATGGTTGGTTTAAGTGGTACCTACCTGGTACTCTCTCTCAATGAGAGCATTCAGCCTGGTCTCATAGGCTAGACGTAACATAGTAAACATAAATCCAGGACACTAAGAATAATATGTTATGTTACGTTTGGTATGGTTACATAAGACAGAAGGTTACTTAAGGCAAAAACAAAAGTAGGGTGGTTGGTCTAGCGTATAACGCGAACATCTAGCAACCCAAAAGTTGCGTGTTCCAATATCATCACGGATAACTTTAGCATTTTAGTAATTAACAACTATTCAACGACTTACTACTTTTTAGCTACTTTGCAACTACTTAGCATGTAACTAACCCTTCCCCTAACCCTAATGTTAACCCTTTAACCTAACTCCTAACCCTAACCTTAACCACCTAGCTAATGTTAGCCACAACAAATTGGAATTTGTAACATATCATACGTTTGGCAAATTCAAAGGTTTCGGCTGAGTAGCCTTCCTGTCTTGTCTTAACGTACATGTTCTTTGCTGATGCGGCCCTGTCTCTCTGGCGTCGGTTCTTGAACCAGTTGCCGACCTGTGTGGGCGTGAGTCCCGTGGCCTGGGCCAGGTGCCGTTTCCTGGACGGGTTTGGGTAGGGGTCCTGGAGGTACCACTCTCTGAGCAGGCTGCGAGTTCTCTCCTGTGAGACATAAAGCGTACAATAATGGTCACTTCCCTGCTTCATGTAACCAACAGTGTTCCTAATAACTATATCAATCAGTTCCCTGCTTCACGTAACCAACAGTGTTCCTAATAACTATATATATCAGTTCCCTGCTTCACGTAACCAACAGTGTTCCTAATAACTATATTTACATTTACATTTACATCATTTAGCAGACACTCTTATCAGTTCCCTGCTTCATGTAACCAACAGTGTTCCTAATAACTAATTTTTATCTTTCACAATGGGATATGACATATACAGTATGTTGGTGTAATATCTTTACTGGGCTACTCCATGGATATCAGTTAGAGAATATCTCCTAGAGACCTAAGACATTACAACCAAATAATCATATAATTGGATGGAATTATAGGATTTAAGGGATAATAATTATAATCCACATTATCAACATAAATATGTTATACTGTATATTGGCTCAGGATGAAAAGCTTAGTACTGATGTAACCTGGGGAGTGGGGATATCCACTAAGCTCCCCTGACCTATATGTTATCTATAGCAACAGTCAGTGCTCAGCCTCTGCCCTTTCACCTAATGCTCAGGCACTAGCCCTTCAATCTTATAGACAACAATCTGGGCCAGAGAGTGACATACAGGCTTATGTTGTTTTACATCCATGGACCGTCTGTGGAAATGTGACATGCTTAAAGTGTGTATCTGTCCAGGGTTAAGTCTAGGGCTACTCAGTCGGTCATTAATCTTTATGCTGTATGAAGCTATACTGTATGTTCTGAAATACCTATTCCCTGCCCTGATGCAAGTGCTTTCATATGCATTTAATTGGGTTTAGTTGGTTGAAGTACTGTCTTCTCCCCTATCATTACCTGGGATTTTCCCTATGGGCACTGGCCAAAAGTAGTGCACTATATAAGGAATAGGGTGCCATTTTGGGACATAGCCTAGGTGATTGCTCACTGCTGTGTGGGATGGAAACCCCAGAGTAAAATGTATCTCAGCTTATACTGCCGCAGGTGGTCTCTGACACACAAGGCTTAAGCAGACTGACTCTCTCCATGCCTGTGTCCCAAATGGAACCCTATTGACCAGGGTCCATAGAGTTTGGGTAAAAAGCAGTGCACTATATAGGGAATAGGGTGCCATTTGGGATACAGCCCATGAACTATAGCCCTAGCCTATGGCAGCAAAGTCCCCGTTTAACAGGCTCGTATGGTGCTCTTTAACCCCAGGATTACTGCCTGCAGGTTGAAGTAGCCTGAAATCCAGACCTGTTTTGTGCTAACATTCCACTCCTTGTACTCTGTGTCATATGAGAAGTGGATTGTTAGCACAAACAGACTGGTACCCAGGCTAAGGTTGAAGAGCAGAGGCATGTCTTCTCACCTATGTCCTTTACATGTTGAGATTTAGATCCAAATAAAAAGTTTGAGAATACTTTTAAACGAAATACATATTTATTGTGTAGCCTATTCAGTCTTTTGAGTTGTAGCCTAAGAGTCATACCGGTTGATGAAAGTCACATTCGTTTTGTGATTCCACACAAAGACGCTGATGCATATTGATCAGTGGCAGAGCCAGAGATGGTTGAGCAATGAGATTGTATAGACAGTCATTTTTTGCTAACCAACACTGTAAAAAGTCATTAGTTCTGCTAACTCAATTTTGGGGTGGAAACCCGTTGCCTAGAACCATTCAAGTAATCCAACTCAAAGTATTGCAGTGTTCAATACTTAAAGTAATAAAGTGATATTACCACCCATATCGTTATTTTTTAAAGTTGTAAATACTTCGGTGTTTTATGAACTTTTTGACACTAAATTGCATTATGTATTCTGAATTATAACAATTGAAGTTACTTGAACGTGAATATTTTTTGTTCTGAACATAAAAATATAGGGTCCCTTCTACTTAAAATATTAACCTTCCTTACTATTTTTTTTCAAGTGTAATTAGTTCTGATTAGTAATTTCCAGTGGTTGTGTCTTAATGTTTAATATTGTTTTATGTATGTGATGATTTTGTCATTTTAACCCGCATTAGCAGCATTGTTGATCACAGTGCTCATTCCTCTAGCAGTAACTGGAGGAAGAGCTGTCAGCATTACAGGATGCTGCATTAGCCTCTGTCATTCAAAGTGGTGCACATGACCTTGTTGATGATGGAAATGGCTTCTCTCATTATCGAACATCAATTTGCCTGACTGTTTTGATATCCGTTCATCATGATCAATTACACCTCGTGGCACAACAAAATGCGTAATACTATTTTAGAAAAAATATATACTTTTCTTTCTTCAAACATGCATACAACATTGTGTAAAAGTCCAAAATATTTCAATTACCCACAATCCTCTAAAAACAGAGTCATGTGGCACTATTAAGTATTCATAACTTGCAAAAACATAATAATTCTATATCAGCACAACACAGATAAATGAAGTGTTTTTTACTCAAATATCAATGTCTGGCTACTACGTTATTATTTTAAGTAAAGACATAAAATATAATAGAATCAAGTAAGAACAACTTATTTAATAAATGTTAGATTGAATTTAAAATATGAAATAATCATAACTTGTAAAAACTAAATAACTTTAGATTAGCAGAGCACAAATAAATAAAGTTATATTTACTCAATAACCTAATATTTGTTAACAGTACTCAAAAACATCAAGTGATAAGAGATCTTATTGACATATGAGTTAGTGCCACTTTTATGATTTGAGTTCTACTGACCTGTTGGAGATGTTTGAGTAGCACTACTCAATTTATTTAATGAGTTAGGCAGTTACTTTTTACAGTGTGTCACTCAGTAATGTGCGGACATATCACTAACAGACAAGGTCTGTCTTAACACTTGTGAAAAACGTGTGTTTGCCATCAAACTCAAAGCAGTGAATGGTGAAAGCGCCATAGAATTACATATTAGAACACAATTTAATAGGATCTTTGTGGGAAACTTAATTTCACAAATTCGTTTCTATATAGAATTAGCCTACGTGATGTATAATCTCTCGTAAACAGACTACCTAAAGATAACAGCTGACCAAATTACGCGAGATTTTTGTTCTGGGTTAACGAGATTAAGTGATTTACTATTTCTAACCTTGCAGACTTTATAGTCTGCGTTAAGCGCAATCAGGGCTGGAGAAAATGTGATATCCCTGGTCTATTGTCACGATCGTCGTAGTAATGAGTAGACCAAGGCGCAGCGTGAGAAACAAACATGACTTTAATTAGTTAAAGTTTCTAAACAAAACAAAACACGACTCGTGAAGTCCACGGTGAAGATGACCGAACACGGAACAAAAACCCACAAACCCAAAGTGAAAAACAGACAGTTAAATATGGCTCCCAATCAGACCAACCTAGAAATAAACACAACAGAACTACCAACATAGAAATAAACACATAGAATGAACACACCCTGGCTCAACATAATGAGTCCCAGAGCCAGGGTGTGACATCCATGTCATTAGGACTTGATATGCAAAGGTAACATAATGGGACCTTCAGAAATCATTTCAAATGTTTCAGTGTAAGAATGTAAAACATATTTTACAAATTAGCATGCAGTGAGTCAGCCCAGTATATCCAAATATTTAAATTCATGGTTACAGATATGAGTTCAATATAAGTAGCTACAGATATAAGTTATTCTGTAATATATAGCCAGGTGGTGCGTCAAATGGGTCTTGGAAAGGTGCGTCATCATAGTTATGGAAGGTAAAGTGCGTAATTAGTGCGTAAAATGTAGCCTATCAATAACGAAGATGCCTAACTACTATTGGTACGAAAGAATATTACTTACAGCTTGGTGTCTCACCTTAAAGCAGTGCGTCTTCTGCTCGCCATCCCAGATCGTGCGAGGCAGGGGGAACTTCTTGCGGATGCGGTACTTCTCCACGGGTCCCAGGGCACGGCCCCGGAGCCGCTCCGCCTCGCGGTAATGCGCGTCCAGCCACAGATCTTGGAGCTTGGCGTGAGACTCGCGCGTAAAGCGGTGGCTCTGGAGGATCTGGTAAAGCGCCTCGAAGTTTCCTCCGTGGAAGGCAACGAGCGCCCTGGCGCGCATCACTGACTCGTGGCGGTTGAGTGCCTCCCCGGCGGTGCCAGGGACAGCGGCAGGCAGAGACCATAAGAACCGCCCAAGGCGCTCAATGTCGCCGGTCTCCTCGAGGTTCTCGCACACCCGAGCCACTTGCTCCGGGGTGAACATAGGCAGAGGGAACATATTTTGTTCTTCTCAGACTTCTCAGACTGTTAACAAACAAAATAGTCTAAATTTGCTAAATGAACATGGCCAATGGTCATATCATTTCAGCTACCTGGTGCGCGTTCAAATAAAGAGACTGGAGCCGGTGATTAAGCAAAACGCGCATGAAGTGTATTTTTACGCACTACGGTCACAGTGCGCCTACAGAGTGATGTGACAGTTCAATTGAATCAAATATAGACCTAGTTTTGCAGTGGGAAAAGCCCCCAAACAAAATCTGATTGGTAGCGAGTTCTTTATGTAAGTTGTTTCTCCTCTCTTTTCCCGGTATTGGCGAGCTATACTGTATGTGACAAGATTCGTGGCGGGGTCATGCGCTTCCAGGAGTTCAGGCCGTTGTAGGAGGATAAAGAAGGAACGCCAGGAGTCAACCTGTATTTATAGCTGGATGCAATTAGCATCGTGTAGTTGTTTTGAAAGGGATTATGCGCCTCGCAGGTCATTAGCCACTTGGGGGGGGGGGGGGGGGGGTAGTGTGTATAGAGGTGACAACCTGATCAGATTGTTTGGCTTAGTTGAGGGATACATTGACTGTCAGGATGATTGGGAAGCTAACAACAAGGATATTTAATTGGTCTGATCTGCATAACCTGCAGGCCGAGCGAAATCCATTTCAGGCCAGGGGACCAGGAGGGAGGAAGAGGGGAAGAGAAGAGAAGAGCGCAGGAACATTTGGGTAATCAACAATTGACCCATTAGGCCTGGTTTTCCTGGAAAGAGTTAAATCACCCAAATATAATGAAGTGATGAATAATCAATAACTTTTCTATGACCAATTTCCTACTTTAAATTGGAATAGTAAATGTGTCATATAATTGTAATGCTTAAAATCGTTTGAATCAGGATAGGAATCAGGTGAAGGACACAGTAAGATCTGTGACATCATTTTTTCTGTTCTGATGTTAAGGTTATAAAACTGTCATAAATAATGCACTGTGTCAAATTGTGATGTAAATGTAAATACTATGTACTGGTGCATCAAAATACATAAAAACAGTTTCAATTTTGTAATTCAGTAAAAAGAAAACGTTGCCCCAAGTTACCAATCAAATAGCTAAAGTGGGACAGTCTTATAGGCTTTTCCAATGGAGGAAAGAGATCCAGTTTACATTAGGGACCCCGTGTACTTACAGTAGTTTAGGCTGGGCTCTGGTTCTTGTACTATATCCTGTTCATTTTTTCTTTCTGTTATTAGACTGTTATTTGAGTGAATTCAGTGGGACACGTTTTGCATTTCTGTCTTCTGTAAACTCTTTCGTCATCTATCCAACATATTAACCCAACACATGATACATTTCTGAAATCCTCAGATGTTTCCTAATCACACAAAATTGAATAAAAGTGTCATTGGGGTACAATTAGGACTATAATAATGGTGTCCCGGTTTATCTAACCTGCTGTCCCAGGACACCAAATGCAAAATGAAAATATGGTTTTGAGTCAGTGTACACAAATGGGTGTGTCATGCCTCCTGTAAATATGATATCAACATTTGTTTTTTTGTGTGTGATTAGGAAACATCTTAAGGATTTCAGAAATGTATCATGTGTTGGGCTAATATGTTGGACAGATGACGAAAGAGTTTACAGAAGACGGAAATGCAAAACGTGTCCCACTTATTCCGAATTCACCCTACAGAAAGTTTGTCAATAGATTATTTTAGGTCTTGGGTAAATTGTGCATATTTCAGATATGCCCAACTTCAAGCTTAACGTCAATAAAGAAAACAGTGATACTAGCAAGAGCAGTGTGCAGGTTTCTCTTTTCTTTTAGATAGGCCTAACCCGAACGGAATTTATGCTACAATTGTTTTCAGATATTTTTTTATTATTAAGTATTGAATCTGCTTTTAAAAAATTAAGGCAACAAGAAGACACTTAATATTAGTAGTAGATGTAACTTCCTATGTTTTTGAGTAAAAAAACTTGAATAAATTGTTTGGATTCACACAAATAAAGTAAGTCCAGGGAATTAATAATAGCCATAAAAATGTGTTGGATTTACTGATAATATGATTAAGTATGAGTTGATGTCACAAAAATATTTAGTAAACCCAACATATGAGTGTTTCAAAAATACTTCATGTTTAAAATAGTTTAATGTATTCGATCATTTGCCATTTTAACCCACTTTGACATGCATTGTTGAACACAGTGCTCATGCCGCGTTCACGTGCTAGTCGGAAGTCTGACATTTCTGACTTGCTAACTGGTTGAACGCTTTGACTAGCATGTGAACAAGTTATTCAACCATCAGCAGTACTTGGAGGTAGAACTGCAAGCATTGCATGATGCTGAATTTGCCTCTGTCATTAAGAATGGTGATGGTGGGAATGGGTGATCTCGCCTTTGAACATCAATTTGAAAACGGTTTTGATATCCGTTCATCATAATCCATTACGCCTCATGCCACAACAAGCTGCTCAATACTATTATAGCCTACTTGTCTTTCTTCAAAAATGCATACAACATTGTGTAAAAAATAATGTATTACCCACAATCCTCTAAAAACGGGCAAGTTTTTGCAAGAAAATAAAATTGTTAAGTTGAGAGAAATATTATTATTATTATTATAAAAAAATTACAAAATGTATTAACATTTAGTAAATTAAATTACACAATTTTCTATCTTTTTGGTTATCCTCATAAAATATACATTGCATTCGGAATGTATTCAGACCCCTTCCCTTTTTTCACATTTTGTTATTTTACAGCCTTATTCTAAAATGGATGAAACATTTTCCCCCCCTCATCAATCTACACACAATACCCCATAATGACAAAGTGAAAACAGGTTATAATTTTTTTGCAATTTTATTACAAATAAAAAACAGAAATACCTTATTTACATAAGTATTCAGACCCATTGCTATGAGACTCGAAATTGAGCTCAGGTGCATTCTGTTTCCATTGATCATCCTTGAGATGTTTCTACAACTTGATTGGAGTCCACCTGTGATAAATTCAATTGATTGGACATGATTTGGAAAGCCAAACACCTGTCTATATAAGGTCCCACAGTTGACAGTGCATATCAGAGCAAAAACCAAGCCATGAGGTCGAAGGAATTGTCCGTAGAGCTCAGAGACAGGATTGTGTCGATGCACAGATCTGGGGAAGGGTACCAAAACATGTCTGCAGCATTGAAGGTCCCCAAGAACACGGTGGCCTCCATCTTTCTTAAATGGAAGAAGTTTGGAACCACCAAGACTCTTCCTAGAGCTGGCCGCCCGGGCGAACTGAGCACTTGGGGGAGAAGGGCCTTGGTCAGAGAGGTGACCAAGAACCTGATGGTCACTCTGACAGAGCTCCAGAGTTCCTCTGTGGAGATGGGTGAATCTTCCAGAAGGACAACCATCTCTGCATTACTCCACTAATCAGGTCTTTATGGTAGAGTGGCCAGACGGAAGTCACTCCTCAGTAAGAGGCACATGACAGCCCGCTTGGAGTTTGCAAAAAGTCACCTAAAGGACTTGAGAAACAAGATTCTCTGGTCTGATGAAACCAAGATTGAACCCTTTGGCCTGAATGCCAATCGTCACGTCTGGAGGAAACCTGGCCCCATCCCTACAGATCCCTTTCAGAGGGGGGGACTGGGAGACTAGTAAGGATCGAGGGAAAGATGAACGGAGCAAAGTACAGAGAGATCCTTGATGAAAACCCGCTCCAGAGCACTCAGGACCTCAGACTGGGGCGAAGGTTCACCTTCCAACAGGACAATGACCCTAAGCACACAGCCAAGACAACGCAGGAGTGGCTTCGGGACAAGTCTCTGGATGTCCTTGAGTGGCCCAGCCAGAGCCTGGACTTGAACCCGATCTAACATCTATGGAGATCTGAGAATAGCTGTGCAGCGATGCTCCCCATCCAACCTGACAGAGCTTGAGATGATCTGCAGAGAATAATGGAAGAAACTCCCCAAATACAGCTGTGCCAAGCTTGT
>NW_028157650.1:0-110000 GCF_964263955.1 Coregonus lavaretus
AAGTTTCATCAGTCCAGACCACAACTTCACTCACCTCCATCTTTTCTCCTATAAATACAATCCTGGGGAAAGGTCAAACTTTCTTCAGAGGGAATTCCAGATGCTCCAACCGTGTGTATTGTTTTCTTTGAGGGGAGAACAGATAGGGCATACATTTTCAACACTGAGACCACGGCCCCCAGTGTCCACCAAAAATAGAATTTTATAATTATTAACTAAAATGTCAATAAGGGGGTTTTGGGTTGACAAGGTGGTCCATTTTAACATTTGACAGGTTTCTTTTGGTTCTTCATCAATGTTTTCTTCATTAGTTTCTTATTCTGTTTAAACCTCATCCTATGTTTGGTAGCCCCCTCGTCTTCCAAATGGGTTGTCCACCTGTACGCCAACAGCTGGGGAAGGCCAATCGTTTTGTTGTTCTCCTCCTTCAGGACAGTTTCTTGAGAAATGCCCTAACTTCCCACAGTTGTATCAGCTCCAGTCTCTCCCTCCGTCAGCTCCAGCAGGGGCCCCTCGGCCTCTACCTCTGCCTCTTCGGTTTCCACGGTTACCACCATTTCTTCAACGTCCTCTTCCTCCTCCAGAGTAGTATATCAGCTGTGCCTTCTTCAGTGTCTTTCCGTCCTTAGTTTCATTTTCATTCAACTGTCTTTCCTCATGGGTTATATATGGCTTTACTTCAGACAGTGGTTTAGTTCCCCATGCAATACAAGTTGCCGTTACAGCCGTCTTCAAATCTTGTCTCAGGCCGGTTACCACAGCATGGCACAATAGGCTGTTGTAGGAGTCTTGGTCAGGCGTCAGGCCTGAGTGTTGGAGGAAGACTGGCTCCATTCTTTCCATGTAGTCACTCAATGTTTCACCAGTTCCCTGTTTAGTGGAATGGATTTTCTGCCAGTCTGTGTGTTTAGGGAAAGCAGCCTTTATAGCGGTAAACACTGCATCCAGCCGCTAGTACATCACGGTTCCACATGTGTTTATAGTCCTTCCATTTCCATTTCAAGCAGCAGCAGAGTATTTCTTCAGTTTCTCTGGTAGTGGGGTTGTACATGGAGATATTTGCTCTTAGCTATTCTTCGAACTTTACAGCATCTTTTGCTGGGTCAGTAACATCACCCACTATTTCTTTAATTTCGTCAACATCCCACGGTCTCTCCATTTCCAACATGCCACCACCACTGGGGAAGCGTATTATCAGACACTTTTTCTCCTTTTTCCTATTTCTTCAGTTTTTGTCCTGGCTGCTTGCTTTATTTTCTTCTTTGTCTTGTCTACTTTCTTCACTGACGTCATTGTTCCTGCATGCGCTCCTTCCTTTGCCTCTTGTTTTTCTACGGCTCGTCCACAGGCCCAACCCCAAGTGGGTTGTGAGGGGTGGGAGGTCACTGGTGGAGGATTTGGCAGTGGTGGATACCAGGGGGGCCCAAAGTTAAGGGTTCCCCTCGGAGAAGAAGGGCCAGACAGGCTTCTCCTCCTTCTTCTTCTTCTTCTTCTTCTTCTTCTTCTTCTTCTTCTTCTTCTTCTTCTTCTTCTTCTTCTTCTTCTTCTTCTTCTTCTTCTTCTTCTTCTTCTTCTTCTTCTTCTTCTTCTTCTTCTTCTTCTTCTTCTTCTTCTTCTTCTTCTTCTTCTTCTTCTTCTTCTTCTTCTTCTTCTTCATCCTCCTCTTCTTCTCTGGTAATACCACTTGTTTTACCATCAGTCCTCTTACAGATTTATCTTTTGCATTTTCTGCTTCCATTTACCATTTTCTGAAATCGTCCCACTTCACTTTCACTTTGTTCAGCAGAGTAAAATCTCTGAGCTGGTTCAAAAAACCATTGTTATTAACGTTGCACTTGAAAACGCTCATAATCTAACGCCTGCCTCAGACCACTCGTAGAAAGACTAAGTGAGTTGTGAATCGTTAGAAACTTTTTTTGTCCTCCTGCATCACTTAAAACACAGAAGATCTCCCCTAAACATGGAATCACATATTTCTCTCTGTGATGCCGATAAATTCAGAACTCAGTTCACTACAAATACAAAGTTGCAAATGTCTTTGCAATTGATACAAACAAGTGATGTATAAAATGATGCTTCAAATGAAAACCGAGATAACTGCATTAAAATATAAACAGTAGGCTATAGTCATATTTCAATCAAATTAAAATACATTTCATGTTCAATCAATTGAGTTCTATTTTTCTACTTATAGGCTAATCTTTCATTTGTCAATATATTTCATGATGTGTAGCCTAACATGTGCGCAATGAAGTGCCAAATCTGTGATTTAGAATAAACTACCTCAATATTTGCAGCTGTAGGTGCTAATATCTCTTTAGGAGCTGATCCGTCATCAGTATTGTGAACTAATTATAATTATAAGGAAAGATTTTAATGGAGAAAGCTGATCCGAGAGCAGCGCTCCCCTTCTTTCAATCCTATCAGTATCGATACATGCTCCACCGGACGTGATACCTTGTCATGCTGCTGATCCAGTTTCTGCTGGTCTGCCTGCGGATATGGAACTCTGACCTGTTCACCGGACGTGCGACCTTGTCCTGAACCTGCTGTTTCGACCCTCTCTCTCTCTCCCTCTACCACACCTGCTGTCTCGACCTCTGAATGCTCGGCTATGATGAGCCAACTGACATTTACTCCTGAGGTGCTGACGTGTTGCACCCTCTTTAACCACAGTGATTATTATTTGACCCTGCTAGTCATCTATTAACATTTTAAAATCTTGAAAAACTATCTGAACCATATCCTCTTATAATCTCCCCCCAGCACAGCCAGAAGAGGACTGGCCACCCCTCAGAGCCTGGTTCCTCTCTAGGTTTCTTCATAGGTTCCTGCCTTTCTAGGGAGTTTTTCCTAGCCACCATGCTTCTACATCTGCATTGCTTGCTCTTTGGGGTTTTAGACTGGGTTTCTATATTAGCACTTTGTGAAAACTGCTGATGTAAAAAATGTATTCTGGGAACGCATTTGAAGCAGACCAGGCCAGGGTTTGTGGTTTGAGAAGTCAATGAGAGGTAAACATGACTTCCTCAGTTGTTAATATTGAAGATGTTCTGTCTTAAGTTGTTTAATGAACTGACACATTTTCATGTTAGTCAAAAACAACGATTTGACGGCCTGCACATGTGCAGTTCAACACAACACGACCATTAGACCCAATGACGTATTTCTGCGCATGAGCTTCAAATCAAATCAAATTGTATTTCTCACATGCGCCAAAAACAACAGTGGTACACTTTACCGTGAAATGCTTACTTACGAGTCCTTTCCCAACAATGCAGAGTTAAAAAGTCACAAAAATTAGCTAAATAAAAAAAGGAAATAGTAACATAATAAAATAATAATAATGAGCCTATAAGGAGCACTGAGTCAATGTTCAGGGTACCAGGTAGTTGAGGTAGTAATGAGCCTATAAGGAGTACCAGTACCGAGTCAATGTGCAGGGGTACCAGGTAGTTGAGGTAATATGTACATGTAGGTAGGGGTAAAAGTGACTAGGCAATCAGGATAGAGATTACATCTCCTCATCCAGGGAGTGCACACAAACTGACACACACACTCACTGACAGACACACACACACTCACAGTAAATGTTGAGTTTGTTTAATATTGTTTTAGGACTATGAAAATGGAAAAAAAGATTAGCCTATGGATTATGAAAACAACAAAAATAAATGGTAAAATGGGAGAGGAGAAATGACTAAAGACAGTGTTGTTTAACTCACTGACCATAACCCATGAGTTCTTCTTACCTTTGTTCAGTAGAAAAGTCTCCCTCTCTAAACTCTATAGGACGATTCATAGACCAGTCACTCTTCATGGACACACAGCTGGGTACAGGGGAGGCTGGTCTCTCCTGCTTGATTGGGCTTCAACACAACAGAGACAAACATTACGTCTCTCATCTTCTCTGAGCTCAGATGGGGAAACATAAGAAGAGTTTCATTCCAAAACGCTTTATATCCATTTTCAGAAATGTTGGTAAATTAATGTTTTTTTTTGCAAAATGCTATATATCTGCCTCACTCTCAGAGAAATAAGTAGTACTGCTAGGTTTTACACAGTAATAATATATATGCCTCACTCTCAGAGAAATAAGTAGTACTGCTAGGTTTTACACAGTAATAATATATATCTGACTTACTCTCAGAGAAATAAGTAGTACTGCTAGGTTTTACACAGTAATAACATATATCTGCCTCACTCTTAGATAAATAAGTAGAACTGCTAGGTTTTACACAGTAATAATATATATCTGACTTACTCTCAGAGAAATAAGTAGTACTGCAAGGTTTTACACAGTAATAATATATATCTGACTTACTCTCAGAGAAATAAGTAGTACTGCTAGGTTTTACACAGTAATAACATATATCTGCCTCACTCTCAGAGAAATAAGTAGTACTGCTAGGTTTTACACAGTAATAATATATCTGCCTCACTCTCAGATAAATAAGTAGTACTGCTAGGTTTTACACAGTAATAATATATATATGCCTCACACTCAGAGAAATAAGTAGTACTGCTAGGTTTTACACAGTCAAATGTGGCTGACCGGCTCGATTCGATCTTATGTAGCAACATTTGAAATTGGGTTTTTTCCATTGGATAAAAGTAGAGACTCAGCTAGAAAAAGGTATATCATACATTATAGTTGAGGAACAATGGGAAAGTAATTCTGCTTTGAAAGATGATAAACTTGTAACCTCACTTTTGAGAAAATGGCGTTTGAAAGTTTTGGTACACCTACTGGAGAGCTCTTCTTTATCTACAGTGGTTTTACTTTGGCAGATAATGTCACCCATCTAAATAAATAGTATATATATGAATATATAGTTAACTAAATGTATGGTGTTTTTGGTTTATGTCAGTTTCATTGTTTGTTATGCTATAAATGGTTATGTTATGGTTGTAGGTGGTAAAATGAACTAGAAAATGTCATATTTTGAAATTCTGAGTAATTACTACTTTAGTAAGGATAAACTTTATTTAGTACTACTGCAGTTGCTAAATAATTCCAATAGATGGTAGCATAAGACCACAAATTACATTTCAGAAGGTTAGTTTAGTTTTCTCCCTGGATACACCACCACTCCCCCTCACAGGAAAACTCCTGCACACGCTTTTTACTGTCCCTTTCCACACTGCTAACGCAAGAGGAACGACTGAAAAAGCATTTAACACATTACTGTGAAATAATATAATGATGATTCATGTTTATTTTTACCAGTTTTTATGCTCATGTTTTGAAATTATACTTCATTACTATAACGATTATCAATAAGTCTGAACATTAATTTAGTCAACTCTGGTCGAGAAAAACGTATTTTCCTAGTGCATTCATTGTCAGATTCATCAACCAGCAGCGAGCACTCTGCCTTCTAGCACAAGCAAGGGGCATGTTGAGGTACATTTGCTAACCGGGAGGGTTGCATGATGTTATTATTATTATTATTATTATTATGTAATTTATTGGTTGGCTGGAAGACACACTCTTGTCTTTTCTATTCCGAGGTTGTTTACTCCCAATATCAGATATTAAGATCATTTTTTATAATGCATGTATACTAGGGTTGAGGTTAACGCATCTGACTAGTGATTATTTACCAGGGGTTCAACACCTGCTTTAGTCACTATTTAATTGCTCTTCCAAAAGCAACACAAGCCTAATACGAGATATATAGCTAACTAAAGTAATGAGTGACCATTTTAGATAATCATAGGACATACAGTCTTTGGTTGCATGCTATTATATATTAATCAAATTGTTACTTGTAGCCTTTAACTGATGCTTCGTGGTCTTATGCTTCCATCTATTGGAAATATTTAGCAATTAAAAGTTATTAATTCACGTACAGCCTTGCAATTATACATATAATAAAATAACTAATATAAAAAAATTAAAAAAAGCAAAACGCTTAGACAGGTTTTGATTAACAAAATAATCCAAATGCTATTTAGTACTATAATTGTATTTACTAAGATAATATTATTACTAAAATAGTTTCTAAAAGTGTTCTAGGCTACCCTACCCAAGAATTAGGGGTTAGGGTTAAGGCTAAAACAGGTAATACGTTAAAGCTAAAATAGGTTATAAGTAGGGTAAGAGTTTCTGTATAGTGCACTGTATATTTATTTTCTGTTGTATTTTTTTTACTTAATGTTTTTTTTACCCCATATGTAACTCTGTGTTTTTGTTTTTATGGCACTGCTTTGCTTTATCTTGGCCAGGTCGCAGTTGTAAATGAGAACTTGTTCTCAACTGGCTTCTTACCTGGTTAAATAAAGGTTAATTAAAAATAAATAGCACTTTGTGACATCTGCTGGTGTAAAAAGGGCTTTATAAATACATTTGATTGATTGATTGTTAGTTTTAGGGGTTTTAAGGCTAAACACAGTATGGGTTTATAGCTCTCTTGCTCCTCCCTGTGGCTGTCTGTGGGTACTACATAACTCATTCACGACACCTGCTAGGCTCATAATCTGAGGTAGCAACTGCATCAGATCTACAAATCCATTAGCTAGACCACCCAATTAGACAACAATCACCCCATTATACCCATTTGGTTTGCAACTCAGTGAACCTGCGCAGCATTCGCTCAATTTGATGCCTACAAAAGAAGATTTCGATTCATATCTAATTACCCACCAGCCATTTGGAAACAACAAGTCGTCAAAACCAAGGTTATTTCTTAATTAAAAAATGTCTTCTGGCTGTTTAAATCGGCCACATCTTGAAAAAGAGGACAGGGACATGCATTTTCTTTAGATTGTACACTTATTTCTTAAAACAAATATGGTTAACCATGACCAGAAACTGTTTAACGTTTGATGGCTATCCGCCAGCCATCGCTGACACTATTGTTCACCACAACGTGTTTCATTCCAAATCGCTATATATCCATTTTCAGAAATGTTGGTAAATTAGCTTTCATTGCTTAAAGAAATTATGAGATTGGTGTGTTTTTTCAGTAGCTAATCATGGTATGGGATTGTTCAATGACATACGTGTTTGTTTAGATCTATCACTTGATGGTTTCATTTCAGATAGACAAATAATCATGTTTTTTTGCAAAATGCTATATATCTGCCTCACTCACAGAGAAATAAGTAGTACTGCTAGGTTTTACACAGTAATAATATATATCTGCCTCACTCTCAGAGAAATAAGTAGTACTGCTAGGTTTTACACAGTCAAATGTAACAAATAAATGCATTTTCATTAAAGAACTGTACACATGATACATTTGTGACATCAATATCATATTTTTTATTTTTTATACAGTAATATGAGATCCGTATGTAAAACATTTACCTTTGAATTTAGCAGATGTTTTTGTCCAGGACCTGGTATCCCAAAAGCATCTTAAGGCTACGTTCATCGTTAGAACCTTCGTAGGAGCATTGTTAAATCTCTGAGCTGTTTCCCAAAACCATTGTTAATAACGTTGCACTTGAAAACACTCATAATCTAACACCTGCCTCAGACCACTTGTAGAACAGCCAAGTGCATCGTTAGATGCTTTTTTGCCCTCCCACGTCACTTTATACACAGAAGATCTCCGCTAAACATAGAATCACATGGTTTATCCGTCTCTCTGTGACCGCGGATAAATTCATAACAAAGTTGACTACAAATACAAAGTTGCAAATGTCTTTGCAATTGATGCAAACAAGCGACGTATAAAATGATGCTTCAAATTAAAACCGAGATGACTGCATTAAAATATAAACAGCAGGCTATAGGCCTATTTCAATCATATTGAAATACATTTCATGTTCAATCAATTGAGTTCTATTTTGCTACTTGTAGACTACGGTCTGTAATTTGTCTCAATATATTTCATGATGTGTAGCCTAACATGTGAACAATGATGTGCCAAATCTGTGATTTAGAATAAGCCGCCTCAATATTTGCAGCCGTAGGTGGTAATATCTCTCTAGGAGCTGATCTGTCATCAGTATTGTGAACTAATTATAATGTTAAGGAAAGATTTGAATGGAGAAAACTGATCCGAGAGCAGCGCTCCCTTTCTTTCGATCCTCTAAATAACAATTTACATTTCCTATTGCTGCAGGATTATTTTCCTGCTGTGAGAAACTGGGTCAAATTAAAGATATGGCATCTGTAAGTGCTTTCATCTTAAGATAGCTAGGTGAGACAACCACATATCACAGTCAAATATACAGGATACGAACATTCAATTCCAGCTAAACTATGGATATATAGCATTTAGCAAAAAAAACGATGTATTTTTATACACATCTAAAATCCATTAATAAAAAATCTGAGCACAATAATATTGAAGGTACTCAGTAATATTGAAGGTACCCATAAGAAATCATTTCTGATGAAAACAATTGTGGATATAGCATTTTGGAAAAAAACGTAAGAATTCTTAAAACAAATTGTAATCTCACCTCTTAGCTTTGGTGTCATGTTCCCCAGAGAGACACATTTTAGAGGCAGGGACCCCCTCCTCACTCTCCCCAGAGAGACTCATTTTAGAGCAATGAGCCCTAAACAGAGATCCAGGACATTTGAATTATTATGGGGATTATATAATTAATAGACATTTTTCGAAAGGGAAAGGTGGAAAAGTAGAAATTACAAACTTCAGAAGCCTTTTTAACCCTCCAATACACAACAAGTTTTAGTTCTCCTGCAACAGGCTGATTAAATTAAGATCCTACATCTGTACAGAGCAGAGAGGACGTGTCACGGTTTCGGCCGAGGCGGCCCCTGCTCCTTGTTCGGGCAGGTTTCGGCGGTCGTCGTCTCCGGAGTACTAGCTGCCACCGTTCTATGTTTCATGTTTGATTGGTTTTGTCTGTTTGTCACACCTGTTTTGTGTTATGTCTCATTAAGCACCATATTTAGTTCCTTGTTGTGAGTTTAGGTGTTGTGTGTAATTGTTCCCGTTGTCGTGTTGCTGCGCTACCCGTTTCGGTGCGCTATTTGTAGCTTACCTCCTTGATTCTTTAGGAGAGGATTACGCACATGTTTAGTGCGCCCGTTTGTTTACGCCTGTGTGCGCTTTTCTCGCCTCCGGGCTGTTTTGGATTATATTTTGTGTGATCTATTAAAAGTCTTTGTTGGACTTAACTTCTGCGTCCTGCGCCTGATTCCACACCACACCTACCTACAGCAACACTTGACAGGACGCTGGTGGGAAGAGCTATAGGAGGACGGGCTCGTTTTTATGGCTGAAATTGAATAAATAAATTAAGTGTTTGATACCGTTCCATTGACACCATTCCAGTCTTTACATTGAGCCTTTCCTCCTATAGCTCCTCCACCAGCCTCCTCTGGTTTGTATGTGACAGAATGCAGGTGTACATGTTGCTGTGGAGGCAAACTGTATTTAAAAAACTCACTTTAAAGGTCCAATGCAGCAGTAAAAATGAAATAAAATAATTAGTGAAAAGGGTGTTTTTCTACGTTTCGTATAAAAAACTATAAAGTTAAAAAGTTCTACTCGATGACTTATTCAAAAGTTTAAACATTTTAAAACCAGTGACTTTCCAAAACTAATAGATTCGCAGTGTTGGGCGAAAGAAAATACCCTCCATTCGGCTTGAAACTCATTGCAGGTTTTGAAAATCACAGTTTTTTACTTTTATGACACAGAGAACATTTTAAAAAGATTTTTCATCTTATTGTTTTAACTACAGATCATAGAAACGTGCTGTTTTCACAAATATAGACACTGTTTTGGTGCTGGAGAGGATGAATATGAGGTTGAAAAGTGGCGGAATTGCCTTTTAAAACTAGAATCAGACCCCAAATAAACCTATGTCCTGCTCCTTGACTTTTCCTAAATGTTTGTATTTTACACTGCTCATTTGTCAGAATTTTTAAATCACAAACAGAAAATATTTAGAGCCTTTTTACCAGTTTTTTAACCTATTCCCAATTTAATCCGCTGTAGGACGTTGGTACCCAGCCAGGCACTAATGACTCTCTATTTCCTCACTGAATAAATGACAAATGGATGAATGGGCAAAATTGTGAACGTTACTTCATAAATTAATTTAAATTAGGCCCAACTGAATGATAAGGAGGGTGCAGATGTTGAATTCATTTAGAACAATAGTGTAATGATGAGTTTGTGTTATGCCTGTTTATCAGCAGCAAATCATTTGACCGCATCTTGCAGGTTGATACCATTCTGATTTACATTTTACTTTGTAAAAAGAAACTGTTACAGGTCTGTTTTATTTACTGTAAGTCTATTACTAATCAAATGTATTGTGGGAAATGAAAACATGCTATGTGTTGCAGTCAACACAATCTCACACTCAATCCGTGCAAATATGCACAAAAATGTTTTCAGCAGATTTTGTGCGTATTTGTGCATTTTTGTGTGGCTTAATTCTTGTGAAAATACAAATTTTTGTACGACTTAATTCATAGGAAAATACATTTTTGGGGGGCGAATTAAGCCACACAAAAACGCACAAAATCTGCTAAAATACTTTTTGTACATATTTGCTCGAATTGAGTGTGAGATTGTGTTGCAAAACGTATGCCTTTAGAATAATGCAAAACATATCATTGACTCTACCTAAACTAATTTCACACATAATAAGAGTTAGCCTATAGACCAGATGAAATTGACAATAGTCTGTAATTGACAGATGCAGGGAAAAGAGCATCTCTTTATCAAATCCTCCTTCAGAGTCACATGCAGGTAAAACATTGTGATGTCTATATAGTGCTGTATCTGAAAGAGCATATTCTGCAGTTTCTATGACACTTACCTTTATCAAATAACTCTCAACATTCAAGAGGTGAAGCTCTATTTCCAAATGTCACTTTTTTCACCAACATCCCTGCTGTTCATTCATTTAGCACATGACCAGAGCATTGCTCTGGCTACTAAGCAAAAACTAGTAACATAATCAAATTAAAATATGCTATTCTGTCGTCAATGGATGAATGGCCAATAGAAACCAGATAGAAACTGATAATGGTGCATGTGACTTCTGCTTTGGTTAGCCGTGGATGTTGAAACCAACTTACTCAGTGTCTTTCCATATCTGGGGAAAGATGAAACCAGACCAGCCGAGTGAGCGACTGTCTGACACTGTGGTTTTGAGACACGTGGAGCCAAAAAAAAAAGACACAATGTCAAGACAGCAGGTCCTGCTCTCCCTCTTCCCCAAGCACCACAGCTCCCACTGTGGAAAAAGGAGACACAATGTCAAGTAAGTAAGAACGGACGGAAAAAGTCCCATAAAAACTGTGTGCAGGGCAACCGATTTGTTTGTGGGGCTTGCTCACACAAAGCCCCGAAGCTGTGTGCTGACTCTGGACCTGAAGCATAAAGAGAAGAAGTGATTGGTTCATGTGTAAAGGCTCGGTACAGTGTCTGATACAATCAACACATTATTGTTTTATATCTTGTCATGAATATATTTCCACAAATATTTATTGATGGAATTAATCCTTTATAAGTGTTCATGCACTGGTGCGTTTGTTTAGAAATACAGCAAATAATTTCACCTGAACACCTGGCTGGTTATATTATTATTATTATTATTATTATTATTATTATTATTATTATTATTATATTTTTCATTCTACTTTGTCAAAATAAACTGTAAATTGACTTTATTAAGTACGATAACTCCATTACTAATTGAATCTACAAATAAAGTTGATCAGATGGATTACACTGTAATGTTTTTATTGTAAGGGAAACAGAAATAGGCTATAGGCCTTTTTTTAATTTTACTTTGTAGAATAAACTTTTTTTTAAGTTACAAAAAATATTTATTTCCACAAATATTTCTTCATGCAATTAATCCTTTACAATAGTTTATGCACTATTTATCAAGCGTTTATTTATCAACCATGTTTGCACACCTTGCTCTAGTGCAGGGATGGGCAACTCCAGTCCTCGGGGCCTGATTGGTGTCGCACCTTGCTATAGTGCAGGGATGGGCAACTCCAGTCCTCGGGGCCTGATTGGTGTCACACCTTGCTCTAGCACAGGGATGGGCAACTCCAGTCCTCTGGGCCTGATTGGTGTCACACCTTGCTCTAGTGCAGGGATGGGCAACTCCAGTCCTCGGGGCCTGATTGGTGTCACACCTTGCTCTAGCACAGGGATGGGCAACTCCAGTCCTCTGGGCCTGATTGGTGTCACACCTTGCTCTAGTGCAGGGATGGGCAACTCCAGTCCTCTGGGCCTGATTGGTGTCACACCTTGCTCTAGTGCAGGGATGGGCAACTCCAGTCCTCCGGGCCTGATTGGTGTTACACCTTGCTCTAGTGCAGGGATGGGCAACTCCAGTCCTCGGGCCTGATTGGTGTCACACCTTGCTCTAGTGCAGGGATGGCCAACTCCAGTCCTCTGGGCCTGATTGGTGTCACACCTTGCTCTAGTGCAGGGATGGCCAACTCCAGTCCTCGGGGCCTGATTGGTGTCACACCTTGCTATAGCACAGGGATGGGCAACTCCAGTCCTCGGGGCCTGATTGGTGTCACACCTTGCTATAGTGCAGGGATGGGTAACTCCAGTCCTCTGGGCCTGATTGGTGTCACACCTTGCTCTAGTGCAGGGATGGGCAACTCCAGTCCTCGGGGCCTGATTGGTGTCACACCTTGCTATAGTGCAGGGATGGGCAACTCCAGTCCTCTGGGCCTGATTTGTGTCACACCTTGCTCTAGTGCAGGGATGGGCAACTCCAGTCCTCTGGGCCTGATTGGTGTCACACCTTGCTCTAGTGCAGGGATGGGCAACTCCAGTCCTCTGGGCCTGATTGGTGTCACACCTTGCTCTAGTGCAGGGATGGGCAACTCCAGTCCTCGGGGCCTGATTGGTGTCACACTTTTGCCCCAGCCGCAGCTAACACACTTGACTCCAATAATTAACTAATCATAATCTTCAATTTAGAATGTGATTACTTTAATCAGCTGTGTTTTCTAGGGATGGGGTAAAAGTGTGACACCCCGAGGATTGGAGTTACCCATCCCTACTAGCTGAAAGGCCAGGCGGTTCTAGTGTTAAGGACTGGTAGATGGGTGTTGCTCATGCATTCACTCATGCTGACTGGCTCCAATACTTTGTTCTTGACTAAAACGTCCAAGTCAGCCTTGACTTTTGGTCTGATAGCATAATGTACAGATCCTGCTTTCAGAAACGTTGGTTTGCTGTCTGGCTTAATGCTAAGCTTCCCTGTAATGTCGTTCATACTACCCAGCTGTCCATTAAAGACTTCTCCATGTTTCTTTAAGATGGCAGGTAGGTCTGTGTCTCCATGTGTCATTGTATGCACTGATGGTCAGTCCAGTGTGATTTTCTCCATCTATGAACATCCCAGTAGTGATGCATAGTCTCATTTCACAACATAGAGTGGCATCTTTTCAGTTTGTCTGTTTACCTGAACTGTGACATCAGTGATGTCTCTCACAGCGACAGATTCACCTGTGTAAGTCTTTAACACGAGGTGCGCTGGTTGAAGTGGAAGGTGTTTCAGTGTATTTTTTCTGACACAAGAGATACAGCTGCCCCTGTGTCAATCTCCATACCCACCGGCTGTCCCTCTAGCAAGGGGGAGACATAGTAGCCGTGCGACCCGCCAGGAAAAGGTCAGGATTTTCAGTTTGACTTCCTCGTCTGATGAGTCACTCACCTCAGTGTTCTCTTACTCAACAGTGTGAACATGTCTATGTGTCTTTCGTTGGAATGTCTGTTTCTTGTTTCCCGTTTTTGTGATTTCTCTGTTCTCTTTTTGTTTCTGGAGACTTGTCCGATGTTGACCTTTTTACCACAGGCTGGACAATCCATGTCCTTACACCAGCATGTGACTTGATTTCCCGGTCTCTGATTTTCAGTTGAAACTCTGTTGAAACGTTTTATTTATTTGAAAGGAACACAGACAAGAACAAATAGCAGCAGGAATGGTTATACAGCTAGAGACACAATACTGTTAAAATATATATCAGAACAAATAGCAGCAGTAATGGTTATACAGCTAGAGACACAATACTGTTAAAATATATATCAGAACAAATAGCAGCAGGAATGGTTATACAGCTAGAGACACAATACTGTTAAAATATACATCAGAACAAATAGCAGCAGGAATGGTTATACAGCTAGAGAAACAATACTGTTAAAATATATATCAGTATATTATGGAAACTAGTTATTGCAGATAAATACAATTATAATAAACCACATATACAATCACCCACCTCAGCTGCATCAACTCACCCTCCAACCCCTCCTGGGACCACCCCAACCCACCCTCCAACCCCTCCTGGGACCACCCCAACCCACCCTCCAACCCCTCCTGGGACCACCCCAACCCACCCTCCAACCCCTCCTGGGACCACCCCAACCCACCCTCCAACCCCTCCTGGGACCAACCCAACCCACCCTCCAACCCCGCCTGGGACCACCCCAACACACCCTCCAACCCCTCCTGGGACCACCCCAACCCACCCTCCAACCCCTCCTGGGACCACCCCAACCCACCATCCAACCCCTCCTGGGATCACCCCAACACACCCAACCTGATCTCCATTAAATGAAATACTAAATCAAGGTACACATTTGCACAAAAATGATAATTATCAGTCAATCTGTTGGGTAAAACCCACTACAGGAGTTATTTTATGGTTTCAGCTGCAATTGTTGTTTGGCTAGCCCCATGGATCCTAGCAGTGGATAGTTCTAAATAAATGATATCTATAAAAGTGCTGATCCAATGAGGTGTGGTGGTTGCCATCTTAGTTCCAACATCTTTTTAGCTGCTGTCCAACCTGACAACATTATACGTCTTTGCTGTAATGACAGTGGTGAATTATCATTCAGTAATAACAGTTTGGGGGAACAAGGTATGAGGATACCTATTTCCAAAACATGCCCCTGATCACTCCCAGTAAATATGATTAAAGGAGCCGAAGGCACCTTGATTACATAGATCACACAGAGGAGCAATTCTATTAAATGATGTTTTCTAGGTGCAAGGTATACCCTGTGTATGAGATTAAAATGTATCAGCTAATGATTAGGATTGTTAGATGAACCCACTAAGTTCCTGATGAACTCAACTGGTGAGCCTCTTTAGCAGCTAGTTCCATGGACACACTGATTTCAATGTCCTTTGCCAAGGTCAGATGACTTTTCAGTCAACAGTCTCTTTTGTGTAGCTTCACTCCGTAGCCCACATACTAGTCTGTCTCTAATGATGTCATTTAGAACAGCATTAAACTCACAGTGTTCTGATAGTTTCTTTAATGGAGCAGCAAACATTGTTACTGATTCTCCCTCTTCCTGATGTGTCCTGTGGAACCTGAACCGTTCAGCATTAATTAGTGGTTCTGGTGAAAAATGTCCTTTAAGTATCTCCACAATAACCCCATACATCTTATTACCTGTTCTGTCTGGCTGTAGCAGGCTGCCTAGTAAATTAAATGTCTTTGGCCCCATTACACTAAAACATGTAGGCACAATGTTGTCCTCATCCATGTCATTTACAAGAACAAAATACTCAAACCGTTCTGAATATGTGCTCCACTGCTCAATACTTTCATCAAACTGTCCAATGTTTCCAACAATTCCAATAATTTTTTGTTTCTCAATAAGCTCCTTATTGTCACTCACTTCAATATTGTCCTCAACCAAAGCAATATTTTCCTCAGTCACGTGATCTTCATTCACTTCACTCACTGACGTTTACTCCTAAATTCACTCATTTAGCAGTTTTAATTAAAAGGTTTGTCTTCACAGTTGAATAAATGTCCTTTCCTTTAATCACTGTATATTCCTCCTTTTTAATCACGTTGTTTTCCCGCTCCAATGTCCGTCTCGAGTTCTTTTCTGCCGTCCATGACGATGTTAACTCCAGTGGTGGAAAAAGTACCCAATTGTCATACTTGAGTAAAAGTAAAGATCCCTTAATAGAAAATTACTCAACTAAAAGTGAAAGTCACCCAGTAAAATACTACTTGAGTAAAAGTCTAAAAGTATTTGGTTTTAAATGTACACTGCTCAAAAAAATAAAGGGAACACTTAAACAACACAATGTAACTCCAAGTCAATCACACTTCTGTGAAATCAAACTGTCCACTTAGGAAGCAACACTGATTGACAATACATTTCACATACTGTTGTGCAAATGGAATAGACAACAGGTGGAAATTATAGGCAATTAGCAAGACACCCCCAATAAAGGACTGCTTTTGCAGGTGGTGACCACAGACCACTTCTCAGTTCCTATGCTTCCTGGCTGATGTTTTGGTCACTTTTGAATGCTGGCGGTGCTTTCACTCTAGTGGTAGCATGAGACGGAGTCTACAACCCACATAAGTGGCTCAGGTAGTGCAGCTCATCCAGGATGGCACATCAATGCGAGCTGTGGCAAGAAGGTTTGCGGTGTCTGTCAGCGTAGTGTCCAGAGCATGGAGGCGCTACCAGGAGACAGGCCAGTACATCAGCAGACGTGGAGGAGGCCGTAGGAGGGCAACAACCCAGCAGCAGGACTGCTACCTCCGCCTTTGTGCAAGGAGGAGCAGGAGGAGCACTGCCAGAGGCCTGCAAAATGACCTCCAGCAGGCCACAAATGTGCATGTGTCTGCTCAAACGGTCAGAAACAGACTCCGTGAGGGTGGTATGAGGGCCCGACGTCCACAGGTGGGGGTTGTGCTTACAGCCCAACACCGTGCAGGACGTTTGGCATTTGACAGAGAACACCAAGATTGGCAAATTCGCCACTGGCACCCTGTGCTCTTCACAGATTAAAGCAGGTTCACACTTAGCACATGTGACAGACGTGACAGAGTCTGGAGACGCCGTGGAGAACGTTCTGCTGCCTGCAACATCCTCCAGCATGACCGGTTTGGCGGTGGGTCAGCCATGGTGTGGGGTGGCATTTCTTTGGGGGGCCGCACAGCCCTCCATGTGCTCGCCAGAGGTAGCCTGACTGCCATTAGGTACCGAGATGAGATCCTCAGACCCCTTGTGAGACCATATGCTGGTGTGGTTGGCCCTGGGTTCCTCCTAATGCAAGACAATGCTAGACCTCATGTGGCTGGAGTGTGTCAGCAGTTCCTGCAAGAGGAAGGCATTGATGCTATGGACTGCCCGTTCCCCAGACCTGAATCCAATTGAGCACATCTGGGACATCATGTCTCGCTCCATCCACCAACGCCACGTTGCACCACAGACTGTCCAGGAGTTGGCGGATGCTTTAGTCCAGGTCTGGGAGGAGATCCCTCAGGAGACCATCCGCCACCTCATCAGGAGCATGCCCAGGCGTTGTAGGGAGGTCATACAGGCACGTGGAGGCCACACACACTACTGAGCATCATTTTGACTTGTTTTAAGGACATTACATCAAAGTTGGATCAACCTGTAGTGTGGTTTTCCACTTTAATTTTGAGGGTGACTCCAAATCCAGACCTTCATGGGTTGATACATTTGATTTCCATTGATAATTTTTGTGTGATTTTGTTGTCAGCACATTCAACTATGTAAAGAAAAAAGTATTTAATAAGATGATTTCATTCATTCAGATCTAGGATGTGTTATATTAGTGTTCCCTTTATTTTTTGGAGCAGTGTATTAGCTATGAAGGGGTGGTTGATACAATGTTGATATATTAGTTATGAGGGGGTGGTTGATACAATGTTGATATATTAGTTATGAGGGGGTGGTTGATACAATACTGATATCTTAGTTATGAGGGGTGGTTGATACAGTGTTGATATATTAGTTATGAGGGGGTGGTTGATACAGTGTTGATATATACACTACCAGTCAAAAGCTGGGAAGTAGCTACTAAAACTAACTCAGACTCAACGGGAAGTAGCCACTAAAACTAACTCAGACTCAATGGGAAGTAGCTACTAAAAATAACTCAGACTCAATGGGAAGTAGCTACTAAAAATAACTCAGACTCAATGGGAAGTAGCTACTAAAACTAACTCAGACTCAATGGGAAGTAGCTACTAAAACTAACTCAGACTCAATGGGAAGTAGCTACTAAAACTAACTCAGACTCAATGGGAAGTATCTACTAAAACTAACTCAGACTCAATGGGAAGTAGCTACTAAAACTAACTCAGACTCAATGGGAAGTAGCTACTAAAACTAACTCAGACTCAATGGGAAGAAGCTACTAAAACTAACTCAGACTCAATGGGAAGTAGCTACTAAAACTAACTCAGACTCAATGGGAAGTAGCTACTAAAACTAACTCAGACTCAATGGGAAGTAGCTACCTAGTAGCTGGGTGACAGCTGCACACGCATTCTACGCATGAACTACACCCATCATCAATACTTTTAATCACAAATAAACAATCATCAGTTTTAGAACTGAAAATGTACCATTATTTGTGTAAAACTAACAGTGAAATACGACTCAGACTCATCCTCTGGCTTAAAAACAGAAGTCCAAACTCTGGTGGTACGGTAGCTCAATGTACGATAGTTTCCTGGGAAGACACAGAAGAAAAACAACACTTCTCAATCAAAACCGTCTAACCTATAGCAGAGCGCTTTGACACACCCACTCCTTTCCACACGCCCACTACTTTCCTTTCGACACACCCACTCCTTTCCACACGCCCACTACTTTCCTTTCGACACACCCACTCCTTTTCCACACGCCCACTACTTTCCTTTCGACACACCCACTCCTTTTCCACACGCCCACTACTTTCCTTTCCACACACCCACTCGGCCATACTCCGTTGGCCATATTTGGATGCAGCTACTCCCTTTTCAGTGGAAAGCCAAAAGGTGGTTAGACCCAGAGCCTTGTGTTTAGACTGAGCCAGCTCACAGTACAATTCCACCCTATCCGCTTACGGGTTAATGTTTTGGTTGGCCAACAATATTTTAAGACTATTTTAATGCCTGTCTGTTTAGTGCTCCTTGCTTGATGTTGCTGAACCCTTATTGGGAGGTCACTAACTAGTCTGTATATTCCACTGATTCATATGGATACCAGTCCATTCATTGGCTGTAAAAGTGGGTAAAAACAGAAAAGCATATAACTGTAGCTATGTGGTCTTTACTTGATGTGGTGTGCAGCATAGAGTGTATAGTCCTTTAGTCTCTATGGGCCAGATGGTAGTGTACAGTTCAGAGATGGCTTGATGTGGTGTGCAGCATAGAGTGTATAGTCCTTTAGTCTCTATGGGCCAGATGGTAGTGTACAGTTCAGAGACGGCTTGATGTGGTGTGCAGCATAGAGTGTATAGTCCTTTAGTCTCTATGGGCCAGATGGTAGTGTACAGTTCAGAGATGGCTTGATGTGGTGTGCAGCATAGAGTGTATAGTCCTTTAGTCTCTATGGGCCAGATGGTAGTGTACAGTTCAGAGATGGCTTGATGTGGTGTGCAGCATAGAGTGTATAGTCCTTTAGTCTCTATGGGCCAGATGGCCAGTTGGTGAGGATTACAGCATGGGGAAAGAAACTGTTCAGATGGGGGTCTATAACATCCAATCACATAGGTTTACAGCAGCGGACAGTTGAAAATTCATCGCTTCTAACTCAAACTGCCTTGGTTTAAATAAAGACAATTTCTGTAAAGATAAAAAAGTATATAACTTATAAATCATGAGCCTCATCTTGAGGAGTCACCTGTGACAGTATTCATAAAGAGTAGGAGTACTGATCTGGGATCAGTGTTTCCTTTTAGATCAAAATGAAACAGATTAAATGGACAGGGGGGCCCTGATCCTAGATCAGCACTCCTCCTCTGGGAAACTGCATGTATGAAACCGAACACATAGTCGTAGTCTAGTTACAGCAGGTGTTTACTGCCATCTAGTGGAAGATACCAATAAAACACTTTATTATCAGGATGGGGAGACGGCTGAGCTGAAACTGAAAGTACAGCATCCATTTGGAGATGACAGAGCAGAAAACACTATATGGAGAGAACTGAAAAATAAAGTAAGTATTTCCGAACAATAGTCTATTCTAAAGGACAGAGTAAGAGAATGAATACCTGGAATGAGATATAAGGTAGACTATTATACATGTTATTTAGATTGTCATTAAGGAGACACCTATTTACATTTACATTTACATTTACATGTTTAGTCATTCAGCAGACGCTCTTATCCAGAGCGACTTACAGTTAGTGAGTGCATACATTATTATTTTACAACCCTTATTCCATGAAACATATTAACGCTGTAGAACTGATGCGCATCAAGAACTAAGGTGACAAATCACAGGAAAACTACTTTAGGCTCTCTAGAGCACGTTAGATACATTCTGTCGAGGTGGTTTAAACTGCATTCTAATGTCGACTTTGCTTATGGAAAACCATATCATGCCAAGGTTGTTACACATGCTCTGTTCTTGGGTTTTGCTATCAGTCAAACGTCTGGTAACTTAATCAGATGAAATGAATCAGACAGCAGCAGGTCAGATGGTTGAAAATCACAGATTCATATCCTCATTTCAAAGTGCAATGTTTACAGAAGACAAAGACCATCTTGTGGTCTTCCTATTTGTCGTTAGTGGCGCTCTCCATTCTCCGCTGCCGTGGTGCTGAACTCAGCACTGCACGCCTTGCATTTCTCCTGCGCTCGCTAGCAACAGCTGTCCGTGGTCCTGATATAAAACGTTGGTGCAATATTAGAAAACAGCTCATTCTTAGTCTCACAGTTTGATATATACAGTTGTTCATTTTACCCAGGACTTTTCCAATATAGTTAGTCTACAACATTCTGTTTGGAACACCGTCTTTGTACTGGAACCATGTTTGTTCAATGGACAAAGGTACTGGATCCTTTTGTTCCAAATGCCACGCTATTCCCTTGTATAGTTTCGTTTTGACGCTTGGAGCGTTTGATTTATGTAAACAGAATAAACTCTGGACTTCGGTATTTTTCCTCCTGCGCCTGACTCCTTCCTTCACACGTCGTCACACTGGAACAATGTTTGTTCAATGGACAAAGGTACTGGATCATTTTGTTCCAAATGCCACGCTATTCCCTTGAAAGTGCACTACTTTTGACCAGAGTTCTTTGATGGAATCCAATATCTGTCAATTAGAAATTGAGTAACAATTACACAATAATAAAAAGGGCCTATATGAGTTACATTAGAATCACTAATTATGTTTGGTAGGCTAATTGTTCATTGGAAATATAAACAGTATCTGACATTAGTGTGTGTCAGATGAATGTGGGCATTATGAGGGGGTGGTTGATACAATGTTGATATATTAGTTATGAGGGGGTGGTTGATACAATGTTGATATATTAGTTATGAGGGGGTGGTTGATACAATGTTGATATATTAGTTATGAGGGGTGGTTGATACAATGTTGATATATTAGTTATGAGGGGGTGGTTGATACAATGTTGATATATTAGTTATGAGGGGTGGTTGATACAATGTTGATATATTAGTTATGAGGGGGTGGTTGATACAATGTTGATATATTAGTTATGAGGGGTGGTTGATACAATGTTGATATATTAGATATGAGGGGGTGGTTGATACAATGTTGATATATTAGTTATGAGGGGTGGTTGATACAATGTTGATATATTAGTTATGAGGGGGTGGTTGATACAATGTTGATATATTAGTTATGAGGGGTGGTTGATACAATGTTGATATATTAGTTATGAGGGGGTGGTTGATACAATGTTGATATATTAGTTATGAGGGGTGGTTGATACAATGTTGATATATTAGATATGAGGGGTGGTTGATACAATGTTGATATATTAGTTATGAGGGGTGGTTGATACAATGTTGATATATTAATTATGAGGGGGTGGTTGATACAATGTTGATATATTAGTTATGAGGGGGTGGTTGATACAATGTTGATATATTAGTTATGAGGGGGTGGTTGATACAATGTTGATATATTAGTTATGAGGGGTGGTTGATACAATGTTGATATATTAGTTATGAGGGGGTGGTTGATACAATGTTGATATATTAGTTATGAGGGGGTGGTTGATACAATGTTGATATATTAGTTATGAGGGGTGGTTGATACAATGTTGATATATTAGATATGAGGGGTGGTTGATACAATGTTGATATATTAGTTATGAGGGGGTGGTTGATATAATGTTGATATATTAGTTATGAGGGGGTGGTTGATACAATGTTGATATATTAGTTATGAGGGGGTGGTTGATACAATGTTGATATATTAGTTATGAGGGGGTGGTTGATACAATGTTGATATATTAGTTATGAGGGGTGGTTGATACAATGTTGATATATTAGTTATGAGGGGTGGTTGATACAATGTTGATATATTAGTTATGAGTGGGTGGTTGATACAATGTTGATATATTAGATATGAGGGGGTGGTTGATACAATGTTGATATATTAGTTATGAGGGGGTGGTTGATACAATGTTGATATATTAGTTATGAGGGGGTGGTTGATACAATGTTGATATATTAGTTATGAGGGGTGGTTGATACAATGTTGATATATTAGTTATGAGGGGTGGTTGATACAATGTTGATATATTAGTTATGAGTGGGTGGTTGATACAATGTTGATATATTAGTTATGAGGGGGTGGTTGATACAATGTTGATATATTAGTTATGAGGGGGTGGTTGATACAATGTTGATATATTAGTTATGAGGGGGTGGTTGATACAATGTTGATATATTAGTTATGAGGGGTGGTTGATACAATGTTGATATATTAGTTATGAGGGGTGGTTGATACAATGTTGATATATTAGTTATGAGGGGGTGGTTGATACAATGTTGATATATTAGATATGAGGGGGTGGTTGATACAATGTTGATATATTAGTTATGAGGGGGTGGTTGATACAATGTTGATATATTAGTTATGAGGGGTGGTTGATACAATGTTGATATGTTAGTTATGAGAGGTGGTTGATACAATGTTGATATATTAGTTATGAGGGGGTGGTTGATACAATGTTGATATATTAGTTATGAGGGGGTGGTTGATACAATGTTGATATATTAGTTATGAGGGGGTGGTTGATACAATGTTGATATATTAGATATGAGGGGGTGGTTGATACAACGTTGATATATTAGTTTTGAGGGGGTGGTTGATACAATGTTGATATATTAGTTATGCGGGGGTGGTTGATACAATGTTGGTATATTAGTTATGAGGGGGTGGTTGATACAATGTTGATATATTAGTTATGAGGGGTGGTTGATACAATGTTGATATATTAGATATGAGGGGGTGGTTGATACAATGTTGATATATTAGATATGAGGGGGTGGTTGATACAATGTTGATATATTAGTTATGAGGGGGTGGTTGATACAATGTTGATATATTAGTTATGAGGGGTGGTTGATACAATGTTGATATGTTAGTTATGAGATGTGGTTGATACAATGTTGATATATTAGTTATGAGGGGGTGGTTGATACAATGTTGATATATTAGTTATGAGGGGGTGGTTGATACAATGTTGATATATTAGTTATGAGGGGGTGGTTGATACAATGTTGATATATTAGATATGAGGGGGTGGTTGATACAACGTTGATATATTAGTTTTGAGGGGGTGGTTGATACAATGTTGATATATTAGTTATGCGGGGGTGGTTGATACAATGTTGGTATATTAGTTATGAGGGGGTGGTTGATACAATGTTGATATATACAACACCAGTCAAAAACTGGGAAAGAGTTACTAAAACTAACTCAGATTCATGGGAAGTAGCTACTAAAACTAACTCAGACTCAATGGAAAGTATCTACTAAAACTAACTCAGACTCAATGGGAAGTAGCTACTAAAACTAACTCAGACTCAATGGGAAGTAGCTACTAAAACTAACTCAGACTCAATGGGAAGTAGCTTCTAAAACTAACTCAGACTCAATGGGAAGTAGCTACTAAAACTAACTCAGACTCAATGGGAAGTAGCTACTAAAACTAACTCAGACTCAATGGGAAGTAGCTACTAAAACTAACTCAGACTCAATGGGAAGTAGCTTCTAAAACTAACTCAGACTCAATGGGAAGTAGCTACTAAAACTAACTCAGACTCAATGGGAAGTAGCTACTAAAACTAACTCAGACTCAACGGGAAGTAGCTACTAAAACTAACTCAGACTCAACGGGAAGTAGCTACTAAAACTAACTCAGACTCAATGGAAAGTATCTGCTAAAACTAACTCAGACTCAATGGGAAGTAGCTACTAAAACTAACTCAGACTCAATGGGAAGTAGCTACTAAAACTAACTCAGACTCAATGGGATGTAGCTACTAAAACTAACTCAGACTCAATGGGAAGTAGCTACTAAAACTAACTCAGACTCAATGGGAAGTAGCCACTAAAACTAACTCAGACTCAATGGGAAGTAGCTACTAAAACTAACTCAGACTCAATGGGAAGTAGCTACTAAAACTAACTCAGACTCAATGGGAAGTAGCTACTAAAACTAACTCAGACTCAATGGGAAGTATCTGCTAAAACTAACTCAGACTCAATGGGAAGTAGCTACCTAGTAGCTGGGTGACAGCTGCACACGCATTCTACACATGAACTACACCCATCATCAATACTTTTAATCACAAATAAACAATCATCAGTTTTAGAACTGAAAATGTACCATTATTTGTGTAAAACTAACAGTGAAATACGACTCAGACTCATCCTCTGGCTTAAAAACAGAAGTCCAAACTCTGGTGGTACGGTAGCTCAATGTACGGTAGTTTCCTGGGAAGACACAGAAGAAAAACAACACTTCACAATCAAAACCATCTAACCTATAGCAGAGCACTTTCGACACACCCACTCCTTTTCCACACGCCCACTACTTTCCTTTCGACACACCCACTCCTTTTCCACACACCCACTACTTTCCTTTCGACACACCCACCCCTTTTCCACACGCCCACTACTTTCCTTTCGACACACCCACTCCTTTTCCACACGCCCACTACTTTCCTTTCGACACACCCACTCCTTTTCCACACGCCCACTACTTTCCTTTCGACACACCCACTCCTTTTCCACACGCCCACTACTTTCCTTTCGACACACCCACTCCTTTTCCACATGCCCACTACTTTCCTTTCGTCACACCCACTCCTTTTCCACACGCCCACTACTTTCCTTTCGACACACCCACTCGGCCATACTCCGTTCGCCATATTTGGATGCAGCTACCCCCTTTCCAGTGGAAAGCCAAAAGGTGGTTCCACCCAGAGCCATGTGTTTAGACTGAGCCAGCTCACAGTACAATTCCACACTATCCGCTTACGGGTTAACGTTTTGGTTGGCCAACAATATTTTAAGACTATTTTAATGCCTGTCTGTTTAGTGCTCCTTGCTTGATGTTGCTGAACACTTATTGGGAGGTGGCTAACTAGTCTGTATATTCCACTGATTCATATGGATGCCAGTCCATTCATTGGCTGTAAAAGTGGGTAAAAACAGAAAAGCATATAACTGTAGCTATGTGGTCTTTACTTGATGTGGTGTGCAGCATAGAGTGTATAGTCCTTTAGTCTCTATGGGCCAGATGGTAGTGTACAGTTGAGAGATGGCTTGATGTGGTGAGCAGCATAGAGTGTATAGTCCTTTAGTCTCTATGGGCCAGATGGTAGTGTACAGTTCAGAGATGGCTTGATGTGGTGTGCAGCATAGAGTGTATAGTCCTTTAGTCTCTATGGGCCAGATGGCCAGTTGGTGAGGGCTAAAGCATGGGGAAAGAAACTGTTCAGATGGGGGTCTATAACATCCAATCACATAGGTTTACAGCAGCGGACAGTTGAAAATTCATCGCTACTAAATCAAACTGCCTTGGTTTAAATAAAAACAATTTCTGTAAAGATAAAAAAGTATACAACTTATAAATCATGAGCCTCATCTTGAGGAGTCACCTGTGACAGTATTCATAAAGAGTAGGAGTACTGATCTGGGATCAGTTTTTCCTTTTAGATCATAATGAAACAGATTAAATGGACAGGGGGGACCTGATCCTAGATCAGCACTCCTCCTCTGGGAAACTGCCTTTATGAATAAGGGCCCAGGAGTCACCAGGACCAACTGGAAGTAATCTCGATAAGAGC
Source organism: Coregonus lavaretus (assembly GCF_964263955.1). NCBI lineage: Eukaryota > Metazoa > Chordata > Actinopteri > Salmoniformes > Salmonidae > Coregonus > Coregonus lavaretus. The sequence continues at coordinate 26,052 of NW_028157650.1, forward strand.
TTCTGCTAAATGACTAAAATGTAAATGTAGTATGAGTCAGCAGGACCAGGAAACCAAACGCATGGTGTTGTACAGTCTAGTTACAGCAGTGGTTCACTGCCATCTAGTGGAAGATACCAATAAAACACTTTATTATCAGGGTGGGGACGGCTGAGCTGAAACAGAAAATACAGGATCCATTTGGAGATGACAGAGCAGAAAACACTATATGGAGAGAACTGAAAAATAAAGTAAGTATTTCTGAACAATAATCTATTCTAATGGACAGAGTAAGATAATGAATACCTGGAATGAGATATAGGGTAGGCTATTATCATTGTCATTAAGGAGACACCTATTTTACAACCCTTATACCATGAAACATATTTTCAATTTTTTTTTAATATTTTTAATTTATTTAAATTTTTATGTATAATTTTTTGTATTTTTTTTGTATTATTATTTTTTTTTTCTTTTTTTTTTTCTATTATTTTTTTTTTTTTTTTTTTTTTTTTTTTTTATAATATGTTTATTATTTTCCAATAAAAATAAAGTAAAAGAGACAGCAATACAAACAATGACATTCATTGTACTGTTGGATGGGATGGCCAGTTTAGAGGACAAAATAAAAGTTAACTCACACATACACAAAATAAAACAAAATCCTATTAGGTGGTACGTGTATAAGAAGACAGCATATAGTCATTACAAGCAGTGTAGTTCAGCCAAAAATAAATATTGAGTGGAGTACAGCACAGAGTAGCAGCAGATCGTCAGCCCAGTTATGAAGCGGGACTAGACCACTTATCCAGTATCGGCTGCCATATTTTGTAAAACAATGGACTTCTATTGGAGGTGTTGTATCGAATCTTTTCCATATGGATTACATTCCCTAAATCCCGTAACCACATTTCAAAGGTAGGTACAGTCTCCAATTTCCAAAATTGCAATATGAGCCTTTTGGCTAATAGAGTACAAAGAGAGACAGCTTTACCCTCCTGGTTATTCCCATCAACTGTACCAAACAGAGCGATCAATGGGTCTGGGGCTAGAACTCTATCAAAGGCCTTAGATAAGTAATCAAAAATGAGAGCCCAGTAAGCCTGTAATTTAGGGCATGTCCAGAATAAGTGGGACAACGTCCCCTCCTCCTGCTTGCACCTCTCACACAGTGGTGAGGTGTCCGGGAATATTTTATGCAGTTTTACTTTTGAGTAGTGTAACCTGTGTATCACCTTAAACTGTACAAGGTTGTGTCTGGCATTCACTGAACTGTGGTTTATATTCCTGAGAGCTTCTATCCAGTCCTCATTTGAGATTTCTGAACCAAGTTCTTGTTCCCAAGCCCTTTTAATGGTGTCTGTGGATACCTCTATGTGGGCCTGTAGCACATCATACAGTCTGGAGACCGACCCTTTTGAATGGGGTTTGACAAGGATCAAGCTATCTAATGTAGGGCTATTTGGCTTCATGCCATACTGTGGGATGTGTGTCCTTAAGAAATTCCTGATTTGGAGGTATCTGAAAAAATGTGTTGTTGGCATGTTGAACTTTGCCTGTAGTTGTTGAAATGAAGCTAACTGACTATCTATGTATAGATTACCAATTGTTGTGAGCCCCTTCTCCCTCCACTGTGAAAACACCACATCATCCATTGCAGGGTGGAAAGCATGATTCCGGCTAATCGGGCTGTCTATGTACACAGTGGGTATGTTAAGAAAATCCCTAATCTGTTTCCAGATCCTAAGAGTATGACAAATGACTGGATTGGAGTCATAAGTGGCTTTTTTCACATATGATGGGCTATTAACAAGTGCAGGGAGTGAGGAGCGTTGACAGGAGGCCTGCTCAATCAAAAGCCATGAAGGCATATCCTTCCGTCTCATCTCAGGTAAACTTTCCCTCCAGAAAGACACAATGTTCAGGTTAGCAGCCCAATAATACAGTTTGAAGTGAGGAAGGCCAAAGCCCCCCTCTATCTTGTACTTGCATAAATGCTTCTTTGCAATTCTGGCTGCCTTGTTATCCCATAAAAATGGAGTTACTATTGAATCCAGTTTCTTAAAATAGCTTTGTGGTATGAAATTGGGTAGACATTGGAAGAGGTAAAGAAACCTGGGTAGGACAACCATTTTAATAGCGTTTATACGACCAACCAAGGAAATAGGCAGAGTTTTCCAGAAATCTATATTTTGTTTAAGCTGATATATTTTCATGTCCCAATTCACTTTCAATAGCTGGTCTAGGTCTCTTGTCACTACAATGCCAAGGCTTGTGAACTTGTCCCTCACAGTTCTAAGCGGGGTAGATTGCAGAAATTGCATATCCACAGGCCGTGATATTGGCATCATCTCACTTTTTTGCCAGTTTATCTTGTAGCCAGAGAAGGAGCCGAATGTGTTTATCAAGTTAAGTAATGGTGGAATAGACGTTTTAGGCTTGGACAAAAACAAAAGAACATCGTCTGCATATAGGGAAATTTTGTGCTGTGTGTCTTTTATTTTAACCGAAGCTATATCGGCACATGCCCGAATGCGCGTAGCAAGGGGTTCCATGGCTATAGCGAAGAGAGCAGGCGAAATAGGGCACCCCTGTCGGCACCCCTTGAACAGGCGGAATGACTGCGAAATTTCCTGATTGGTCACCACGGACGCCATTGGGTGTGCATAAATAATTCTTATCCAATTAATAAATTCCTTTCCAAATCCGAAATGCTCCAGAACCGACATCATATACTTCCACTCAATCTGATCAAACGCCTTCTCTGCATCAAGAGCTATTACCACTGCCTCAACTTTATGATCATGATACATTACGTTGAAAAGGCGTCTCAAATTGTAGTATATATGTCGGCCCGGGATAAAACCTGTCTGGTCAGGGTGTATGATGTCGGAAATATATTTTTTCAATCGGTTTGCCAATATCTTTGTCAACACCTTGTTTTCTATGGGGAGTAACGACACGGGGCGATACGACGACATCTCCATGGAATCTCTATCTTTTTTCAAGATCAGGGCTATTGTAGCCTCATACAGTGTTTGCGGGAGTTTGGTATTTTCTTTGGATTGTTGAAACATTCGCAGCATAAGTGGAGATAGACTAGCGCAGTACTTCTTATAGAATTCTATTACATATCCATCGGGCCCAGGGGCCTTGCTGTTTGGAAATTGTGCTATCGCTGTGTTAATTTCATCTAAGGTTATCCCTGCATCGAGTGCGGCAGCTGCCCCCCCGTCTAGTTTAGGAAGTTCACAATCAGCGAGAAAGCGTTCCATAGTTTGTGGATCAGTAGCATCGCATTTTGATTGGTATAGCTCTGAGTAAAACTGTGCAAAGCATTTATTAATGTCCTGCGGATCTGTTACTATTTTACCCTTCTTGTCTTTTATTTTGTGAATAGCTCTAGATGCTTGTACATGCCTTAGCTGTCTTGCTAATAATTTATGTGGTTTGTCCCCCAGTTCAAAATAACTTTGTTGCGTTCTAGCAAGTAAAGAGCCCACCCGTTTCGAAAGGATGGTATTGTATTCATACTTTAACTTTGTGATCTTCTCAAGGACTGTATACGAGGAATTTGTCCTAAAAACGTTCTCCTGTTCCCCTAACTCTCTTTCAATTTCTCTCAGCCTAGTATTGGCACGTTTCTTCCTCTCTGATGTATAAGAAATAATGTAACCTCTAATCACAGCCTTTAGAGATTCCCAAAGGGTGGAGTCGTCAACATCCCCCGTGTCGTTAGTACTGAGGAAAAAGGCAATCTGCTCCTCCAAATACTGACAAAAAGCCTCATCTTTCAACAGGTATGCGTCTAAGCGCCACGGTCGCCGACCTGTCGACATATTGTCGAGTTTCAGCACCATGGACAGAGGAGAGTGGTCCGTAATTAGAATGGGGTGATAGGTAACCGACTCAGCTGCTGAGATTAGTTTGGAGTCCAACAAAAAATAGTCAATTCTGGAATATGATTTATGAACTGATGAGAAGAAAGAATAATCCCTGTCTGTTGGGTGCGTCAGTCTCCAAATATCGACAATGTTAAGGTTTGTCATCAATGTATTTAGACAGACACTGGCATTTGATTGTTGAAGTGACCTTGATAGCTGTTTATCTAAAAGAGGGTCTAACGTACAGTTAAAGTCACCTCCAACAATAACACTTGTATCCGAGATATTTGGTATGGCCTTAAATACCCTTTGAAAAAATACTGGATCATCGAAGTTGGGTCCATATAAATTGACCAAGGTTATTGGTTTTGAATTCAGTGTACCAGCCACAATAATATACCGACCATTAGGATCTGAAATCGAGGTTGAGTAAACAAAAGGAATGTTTTTCCTTATCAGGATTGCTACCCCTCTCGCTTTTGCATCAAAGTTAGACTGGTATATCTGACCGATCCAGCCGACTCGTAGCTTGGCCTGCGCGGAGCGTTTAATATGAGTTTCTTGAAGAAGCACTATGTCAGCACCCAGTGATTTAAGATGAGAAAAAACCTTAGCTCGTTTCACGACATGCCCTAATCCATTACAGTTCCAGCTGACTATCTTTATTCCACCTGGTCTACTCTGTGCTCGGTCACTATGTGGCATTTCTTATTTTAAAGCAAATTGCTGCTGTCATGCAAAACCCAGAAGAAAAACGTCCCGCCGTGCGGGAGCTTGTCATCCCACCTGTACTAATAAACGTGAACATAAAACACAGACCCCAACCCCCCTCCCGTCCCTTTACTGAGTGACTTCCCCAAACGAAGCACTCCTTGGCTAACACACAAACGTTAGGGTGTCTAGACATAAAGCTTGAACTAACTCGTCGTCTATAGATGCTCCGCATATAAACTAATATTGAATAACACTTAACTTAACTCTCATGTTAGGGGGTGAGTGGCGCTAAAACATGACATGCCAAACAATGCTATATTAGCCACAACATCTCACCTATCCTATAAGTCCCAATTTCTGATCTTCTGATCGAAAAGACATAGGCCGGAAATTCAATTCACACACAATCCTGGCCTGTATTTGGCCATTTAGCCTGCTGGCACAGCCGTTCTGTATCCTCAGTCGGGGAGCTTGCTTGTCAAGAACAGATCTGCCTCTTTTGCGTTGTCAAACGTACGTGTTGATCCCTCGACTGTCACCTTAAACCGGGCTGGGAAGAGGAATCCATATCGGATGTTGGCCGCCCTGCATTTGTTGCGTACCTCATCATACTCTTTCCGTTGGTTCCTCACCTCCAGGGTAAGATCTGGATAGAAAGACACCCTGGCTCCGTTGTAGTTAAGGGGGAACTTTTGACTAGCCAGCTTGAGGATGAGATCCCTGGTGTGGGGATAGTGCAGCCTTACAATGAATGGCCTTGGTGGCCCGCCCTTGGCCGGCTTCGTTGCCTGTGCTCTGTGTGCGCGGTCGATCAGGATGGCCGTTTTGAAGTGATCACTCCCCAGCAATGCCGGTATCAGCTCCGAGACAAATTCAGTGGGTTTCCCTTTCTCCGTGTCCTCCTGGATCCCACATATTCGGATGTTCTGGCGTCTTGAATGCGACTCGAGCATTTCCAGTCGGGCCTTCAGGGTTTTGTTGTCATTTTTGAGCGTTGCGCACTGTTTCTCTATGTCCTGTAGCCTGGCCTCGTGATCGATTGTCGTCTGCTCAACCTCGTGCACCCTTCCCTTAGTTGCCTTCACAGTTTCGGCCAAAGTCCCAATACTCTTTGAGATATCAGCCAACCTTGTGTCCACCTTCTTGCTTAGTGCGTTTATGGCAGCCAGTATGTCACTTTGAGTAGGATCTGTGGGGAGCTCTTGGAAGCTAGCCTCTTCAGCTAGCTCCTCGTGGGTCGGCGACGTTGAAATTGGTTTGTTGTCTATCTCATTCCAATTATCTTGTTTAGCGCCCCCTTTTTTGTTGCCTTTTCCCTTTGTCATATTTGTTTGAAGTTATAGGTTGTGAGAGGTTAAGATAAATATGAATTTGTTTCAAAATTGAGCGGAGCTCTAGCAATGCACGTCTACTCCATAGCACGCTCTCTAGCGCCCCCCCATTCCATGAAACATATTAACGCTGTAGAACTGATGCGCATCAAGAAATAAGGTGACAAATCACAGGAAAACTACTTTAGGCGCTCTAGAGCACGTTAGATACATTCTGTCGGAGGTGGTTTAAACTGCATTCTAATGTCGACTTTGCTTATGGAAAACCATATCATGCGAAGTGTTATGATTGCGTAATTCAACTTCTGGTATTGGAATAAGAATCAAGAGATCTTCAATCCAAGCTAAATTTATTATATGCAAAATATATGTATGATAAGTATGAAAGTTCGTATACGGGCTCACTGACAAACCACGCAGGGCCGACAGAGAACTAAAATTATTGTTTACAGATTCTTTCTCAAATACTCTGACAGAAAGTTTCCACCTCTTCTGTTGGCCAACCAGAGCAAAGGACTGAGTGTGGTCCAGACTCCATTTCAGCCAATCCGTTGGCGCGGGGGTTGGTCTCAACTCCTTGGCACTCCAGTTGTTGCCAGGCATGGTTGCTATGATAATAACCTGCAGAGTCAGCACCGAGAATACACAAAATCCACTGTAGCCAGGTTCAAGGACAGTTTCACAGAATACAAAGAGGCAGTGAGGTCTAGTACTTTGAGACACAAGTTCTTATCTCCCCCTACTCCCTAAAACAGCTCCTCACATTAATCACAGCTTGTTAGGTGAAACAATTTATATCAGTCCAGTACAAACCCTTCATGCTTAATCATCAATGCATTCCTTCCAAGCTATTCATCACATACAAATCCAATTATGAGAAAAATAAAACCCAACAGAAGGTTTTTACACATGCTCAGGTCTTGGGTTTTGTTATCAGTCAAACGTCTGGTAAAGATGGTGGAGGCGCTTTTAAATGATAGGGTTTTATGTTTATCTCAGGGTTTCTAAATCCCTTTGTTCTTGCACAGGACCTACACACCTGATTCAACTAATCATCAGATATTTTAAGACAGTTTATTTGAGGACTGTTAACAATTATTATAGGCCTACAGTAAATCATATTTTGGAGAGAAAAAACACAACTAAACCTGGTTTCGAGTAAATTATAAGTTTAGCTAAAATAATGTAAGAGATGTCTTGAAGAAGGACTGTAAAAAAAAATTGAAGCAAGCTTTGGCACAATGTCAGGAGTTACTGCAATCACATGCAACTGACTGTTAGCGCCACCCTCTGGTTACTATTGGTATATAAAGGGGTGTGGCCATGACTGCAGTTGAAACTGAAAATAACAAAGTATCTGTACAGGGGCCATTTTGAGATGACAGAGCAGCTCATAGTTTCATCATCTCTAAACTGCAACGCAGTTTGAAAGTAAAGTGAGTATTTCAGGTTAATAATCTAGAATAAAGGGAACATTTGGAATTCACCAAACTAGTGTTGGAGTGCTGCTGGGCCATTCCTACCATGCAGAGCCTTTTCTGGCCCCAGGAAATATCACTTCTTATTTAGTGGAAAATGTGGATTCCAAAAGGCTTTAAATATAAAGTCAGGTGTCCTTTACCTTAAACTGGAGGCAAAAGAAACACACACTTGTTTAGGAGAGGTGCTGGCTAACAGAGTAGAACACCTGTTTAGGAGAGGTACTGGCTAACAGAGTAGAACACCTGTTTAGGAGAGGTGCTGGGTAACAGAGTAGAACACCTGTTTAGGAGAGGTGCTGGGTAACAGAGTAGAACACCTGTTTAGGAGAGGTGCTGGGTAACAGAGTAGAACACCTGTTTAGGAGAGGTGCTGGCTAACAGAGTAGAACACCTGTTTAGGAGAGGTGCTGGGTAACAGAGTAGAACACCTGTTTAGGAGAGGTGCTGGGTAACAGAGTAGAACACCTGTTTAGGAGAGGTGCTGGCTAACAGAGTAGAACACCTGTTTAGGAGAGGTGCTGGGTAACAGAGTAGAACACCTGTTTAGGAGAGGTGCTGGGTAGCAGAGGAGAACACCTGTTTAGGAAAGGTGCTGGGTAACAGAGGAGACACCTGTTTAGGAGAGGTGCTGGGTAGCAGAGTAGAACACCTGTTTAGGAGAGGTGCTGGGTAACAGAGGAGAACACCTGTTTAGGAGAGGTGCTAGCTAGCAGAGTAGAACACCTGTTTAGGAGAGGTGCTGGCTAGCAGAGGAGAACACTTGTAAAAGAAAAGGAGAGTCTCACTCTGTGAGCTCAGATGAAATAATGTAATAACCTGATAACCAATGTTTCAACAGACAGCGGTCTTCATCATTTACCTTAAAAATACCAAAATATGGATCCTGAAAGGGAATTTGATGCATTTTCATATGGGTTAAATGGAATAGTAACTGAAATCTGGACACTGACTGTAGGCCTGTAACCTAATATAATATTAACTGCTGCAGAATTATGGATTTCTGGCATTTAAATGATACAACAAATGTTCATTTTGTCTCGGGAACAGGGGTGGATAAACGTTATTCATTTCAGTATCTCTTGAGATAATGTGAATGAGACTGTAAGGTGTTATCTTTGACACTATTACGCAAACAGTATTTTCAACCTTATCAACGTTATTAAACCGTTCAAACTGATGACATTTGGACATTTTGCACAGGACCAATCTTTCCACTGTTTTGGAGTTATTGCGTTTTCTCCCGGTATCTAAACGAAACGCTGATCTTTAGCAGTTTTAACAAGATGACTAATGCATTCATTCTGTCAATGTACAACATTATTCTGCTGACCACTACTTTATTTAGTCTTCTGGGGCAACACGTTATAACAGAAGAGAAGCTGCATGTATCAAACTATAGTTGACAAACAAATGGCCGACCAAATGTGGCTAATTATAAGGAGAAACGTATCAAAATTAGGGGTGAAAGTAGCCAGTAGGCTATACGGTCCTGTACAGAGAATCAGCTAAATCCATTATTACGGTGGATCAAACTGGTGGCCTACTTTTTGAAGGGATATTTTTGATAATCAGATGAAAACATAATCACATATGATATGTGAAACTGAGCCTGAGCAGACCTCAGAAACATCTGTAACAGGGATAAGATGTGAACATGCATCAACTCAAAAACAGAATACTGAAGTATCCTGAATAATAACGGGATATTGGTGTGCATGTCAACGTGGTGGCTGGTACAGCAGGGGTTTACTGCCCTCTAGTGGAATATACCAATAAAACACTTGATTATCAGGTTGAGCTGAAACAGAAAGTAAATGTGTTATTTTCTACAGGATCCATTTGGAGATGACAGAGCAGAAAACACTATATGGGGAGAACTGAAAAATAAAGTAAGTATTTCTGAACAATAATCTATTCTAATGGACAGAGTAAGATAATGAATACCTGGAATGAGATATTACTAGTTAGTAGAACTGCTATTTGAGCTTAGTTGCTGACAGACAGCAGTTTTCAAAGTGGAAACTAATCAGTATTCCTTAGTGTTATAAGGTAGGCCATTATCATTGTCATTATGGAGACACCTATTTTACAACCCTTATTCCATAAAACATATTAACGCTGTAGAACTGATGCACATCAAGAAATAAGGTGACAAATCACAGGAAAACTACTTTAGGCGCTCTAGAGCACGTTAGATACATTCTGTCGGAGGTGGTTTAAACTGCATTCTAATGTCGACTTTGCTTATGGAAAACCATATCATGCGAAGGTTTTTACACATGCTCAGTTGTTGGGTCTCGAGTGGAAATTTTGAAAATGGAAGTTATGGAACTCCATCATGTGCTTCTGTTATGAGAAAAACTCCACAATGAAACAGACATTAAATATGGAGAATGATAGATCTGTTGGCCATCAAGTAGCCTATTCATTGTTATGCCTGTCTAGGCAACTGTAGCCTGCCATTTTATACTATAAATATGTTGAAATGACTGGAGTCGTTGCAAATCATTTTGTGCCACTTGTGTAGCCAACCTGGAGCTGGCAAACAGATGTAATAAATAGCCTTTAACTTCAGTTTATTGTTGTTGTAGCCTTGTGTTATTATGTAATTAATAATGGCCGTGTTTAGTTCATTCAATTGGAAGTTATCAAGTGTCACCATGGTCACAGTTCTATCTCAATTGCTGATCAGATGTTAGAATGCATTAGATTGAAGGTAACAGTCAGCCAGATTAGGCTACAGGTATAATAATAACCTGGCTGTTGTTGACAAGCATGGACCTATTCAGTTCATATCCATATTATTAATATTTGATTCAGTGATTGAAATTACGACCCCATCCTCAGTAGCCTATTCCAGCAGGCTACTGGGCAACAGAAGCACTTCCTACCTCAAAATCGCCTTGCTATTCATGTTAAATACATTAATCTGTCAATTTGAACTAAGCAAGCTGCTAAATCATTCAGCTTACATCTTGCCTACATCTTGCCCAGGCTACTGGAGGCTATCTGAAATAAGATGTAAGCCAATCAGGGAAAAATATTTTGGGCTAGTTTTCAGGCCTTGTTGGCGGGTTTTGAGGAATCATTGGCCTCGAAAAAGTAATTGCATTAAATAACCTCACTGTTTGGATATGTCTGTTAGTAAATGTTTTATTTCTAAGAGATCATGAGTAAAAGAGAACTATGGACATTCTAGAATGAGTTGTCACTGTGTTCACCACAACCAACATGCTGCATCTCTGTTTAGGGGTCAGTGGTCTAAAATGAGTCTCTCTGGGGAGAGAGAGGAGGGGGGCCCTGCCTCTAAAATGAGTCTCTCTGGGGAGAGAGAGGAGGGGGGCCCTGCCTCTAAAATGAGTCTCTCTGGGGAGAGAGAGGAGGGGGGCCCTGCCTCTAAAATGAGTCTCTCTGGGGAGAGAGAGGAGGGAGGACTTGCCTCTAAAATGAGTCTCTCTGGGGAACATGACACCAAAACTAAGAGGTGAGCTGAAAATATTGTTCAAGAATTTATATTACAAAATGCTATATAGGAGAAAAGAAAATCACATTTGTGATTTTTCATCAGAAATGATTACTAATGGGTACCTTCAATATAACTATTGTAGATTTTAGATGTGATTTAAAACCATTGTTTAGCTGGAATGTAATGTTCGTATCCTGTATATTTGACTGTGATACGTGGTTGTCTCACCTAGCTACCTTAAGATGAATGCATTTACAGATGCCATATCTTAATTTGACCCAGTTTCTCACAGCAGGAACATAATCCTGCAGCAATAGCAAATGTGCATTTTTATGTGGATTATAATTAAGCGATGTGTTCTGTAGGGGTTCATACATTTTTCATCAGGGAAAATAAAGTCTGACATTTGTAAGTGGAAATTACACATTTTAGACGCCTTTATAAAGCCTTGTAGTGGTTTAATAATTTCTTTATACAATAAAAGCTAATTGACCAACATTTCTGAAAATGGATATATAGCGTTTTAGAATGAAACTCTTGTTTCCCCATCTGAGCTCAGAGTAGATGAGAGCTGTAATGTTTGTCTCTGTTGTGTTGAAGTCCAATCAAGCAGGAGAGACCAGCCTCCCCTGTACCCAGCTGTGTGTCCATGAAGAGTGACCGGTCTATGGATTGTTCTATAGTGTTTAGAGAGGGAGACTTTTCTACTGAACAAAGGTAAGAAGAACTCATGGGTCATGGTCAGTGAGTTAAACAACACTGTCTCTAGTCATTTCTCCTCTCCCATTTTCCCATTTCTTTTTGTTGTTTTCATAATCCATAGGCTAATCATTTTTTTCAATTTTCATAGTCCTGAAACAATATTAAACAAACACAACATTCCCTCCCTGTGTGTGTGTGTGTGTGTGTGTGTGTGTGTGTGTGTGTGTGTGTGTGTGTGTGTGTGTGCACTCCCTGGATGAGGAGATGTAATCTCTATCCTGATTGCCTAGTCACTTTTAACCCTACATACATGTACATATTACCTCAACTACCTGGTACCCCTGCACATTGACTCAGTACTGGTACTCCTTGTATATAGTCTAGTTATTACCTCAACTACCTGGTACCCCTGGACATTGACTCAGTACTGGTACTCCTTGAATATAGTCTAATTATTACCTCAACTACCTGGTACCCCTGCACATTGACTCAGTACTGGTACTCCTTGTATATAGTCTAGTTATTACCTCAACTACCTGGTACCCCTGCACATTGACTCAGTACTGGTACTCCTTGTATATAGTCTAGTTATTACCTCAACTACCTGGTACCCCTGCACATTGACTCAGTACTGGTTCTCCTTGTATATAGTCTAGTTATTACCTCAACTACCTGGTACCCCTGCACATTGACTCAGTACTGGTACTCCTTGTATATAGTCTAGTTATTACCTCAACTACCTGGTACCCCTGCACATTGACTCAGTAGTGGTACTCCTTGTATATAGTCTAGTTATTACCTCAACTACCTGGTACCCCTGCACATTGACTCAGTACTGGTACTCCTTGTATATAGTCTAGTTATTACCTCAACTACCTGGTACCCCTGCACATTGACTCAGTACTGGTACTCCTTGTATATAGTCTAGTTATTACCTCAACTACCTGGTACCCCTGCACATTGACTCAGTACTGGTACTCCTTGTATATAGTCTAGTTATTACCTCAACTACCTGGTACCCCTGCACATTGACTCAGTACTGGTTCTCCTTGTATATAGTCTAGTTATTACCTCAACTACCTGGTACCCCTGCACATTGACTCAGTACTGGTACTCCTTGTATATAGTCTAGTTATTACCTCAACTACCTGATACCCCTGCACATTGACTCAGTACTGGTACTCCTTGTATATAGTCTAGTTATTACCTCAACTACCTGGTACCCCTGCACATTGACTCAGTACTGGTACTCCTTGTATATAGTCTAGTTATTACCTCAACTACCTGGTACCCCTGCACATTGACTCAGTACTGGTACTCCTTGTATATAGTCTAGTTATTACCTCAACTACCTGGTACCCTGGACATTGACTCAGTACTGGTACTCCTTATATATAGTCTAGTTATTACCTCAACTACCTGGTACCCCTGCACATTGACTCAGTGCTGGTACTCCTTATAGCCTCATTATTGTTATTTCATTGTGTTACTATTTCCTTTTTTTATTTAGAGAGAGAGAGAGAGAGAGAGAGAGAGAGAGAGAGAGAGAGAGAGAGATAGAGAGAGAGAGAGAGAGAGAGAGAGAGAGAGAGAGAGAGAGAGAGCGAGAGCGAGAGCTACAGGTAAAACAAATTACCTGGCTGTTGTTGACAAGCATATGCCTATTTAGTTCATATCCAATTTATTAATATTTGATTCATTGATTGAAATTATGACCCCATTCTCAGTAGCCTATTTCAGCAGACTACTGGGCAACAGAAGCACTTCCTACCTCAACATCGTCTTGCTATTCATGTTAAATAAATTAATCTGTCAATTTGAACTAAGCAAGCTGCTAAATCATTCAGCTTACATCTTGCCTACATCTTGCCCAGGCTACTGGAGGCTGTCTGAAATAAGATGTAGGCCTATCAGGGGCTATGTTTTGGCCTAGTTTTCAGGCCTGATGGAGTAGTCATTGGGCTAGAAAAAGTAATTGCTTTAAATCACCTGACTGTTTGGATGTGTCTGTTAGTAAACTGTTTTATTTCTAAGAGATCATGAGTAAAAGAGAATAATGTACATTCAATAATTAGTTGTCACTGTGTTCACCACAACCAACATGCTGGATCTCTGTTTAGGGGTCAGTGGTCTAAAATGAGTCTCTCTGGGGAGAGAGAGGAGGGGGACCCTGCCTCTAAAATGAGTCTCTCTGGGGAACATGACACCAAAGCTAAGAGGTGAGCTGACAATATTGTTTAAGAATTTATATTACAAAATGCTATATAGGAGAAAAGAAAATCACATTTGTGATTTTTCATCAGAAATGATTACTAATGGGTACCTTCAATATAACTATTGTAGATTTGAGATGTGATTTAAAACCATTGTTTAGCTGGAATGTAATGTTCGTATCCTGTATATTTGACTGTGATACGTGGTTGTCTCACCTAGCTACCTTAAGATGAATGCATTTACAGATGCCATATCTTAATTTGACCCTGTTTCTCACAGCTGGAACATAATCCTGCAGCAATAGCAAATGTGTATTATTCGGTGGATTATAATTAAGGGATATTTTGAGGGGTTCATACATTTTTCCTCAGGGAAAATCAAGTCTGACATTTTAAAGTGGAAATTACCCACTTTAGACGCCTTTATAAAGCCTTGTAGTGGTTTAATCATTTCTTTAAACAATAAAAGCTAATTTACCAACATTTCTGAAAATGGATATATAGCGTTTTGGAATGAAACTCTTGTTTCCCCATCTGAGCTCAGAGTAGATGAGAGACGTAATATTTGTCTCTGTTGTGTTGAAGCCCAATCAAGCAGGAGAGACCAGCCTCCCCTGTACCCAGCTGTGTGTCCATGAAGAGTGACTGGTCTATGAGTCAACCTCTAAACTTTAGAGAGGGAGACTTTTCTACTGAACAAAGGTAAGAAGAACTCATGGGTCATGGTCAGTGAGTTAAACAACATTGTCTCTAGTCATTTCTCCTCTCCCATTTTCCCATTTATTTTTGTTGTTTTCATAATCCATAGGCTAAACCTTTTTTCCATTTTCATAATCCTGAAACAATATTAAACAACACAACATTCCCTCCCTGTGTGTGTGCGTGTGTGTCTGTCAGTGAGTGTGTGTGTGTCTGTCAGTGAGTGTGTGCACTCCCTGGATGAGGAGATGTAATCTCTATCCTGATTGCCTAGTCACTTTTAACCCTACCTACATGTACATATTACCTCAATTACCTGGTACCCCTGCACATTGACTCAGTACTGGTACTCCTTGTATATAGTCTAGTTATTACCTCAACTACCTGGTACCCCTGCACGTTGACTCAGTACTGGTACTCCTTGTATATAGTCTAGTTATTACCTCAACTACCTGGTACCCCTGCACATTGACTCAGTACTGGTACTCCTTGTATATAGTCTAGTTATTACCTCAACTACCTGGTACCCTGCACATTGACTCAGTACTGGTACTCCTTGTATATAGTCTAGTTATTACCTCAACTACCTGGTACCCCTGCACATTGACTCAGTACTGGTACTCCTTGTATATAGTCTAGTTATTACCTCAACTACCTGGTACCCCTGCACATTGACTCAGTACTGGTACTCCTTGTATATAGTCTAGTTATTACCGCAACTACCTGGTACCCCTGCACATTGACTCAGTACTGGTACTCCTTGTATATAGTCTAGTTATTACCTCAACTACCTGGTACCCCTGCACATTGACTCAGTACTGGTACTCCTTGTATATGTCTAGTTATTACCTCAACTACCTGGTACCCCTGCACATTGACTCAGTACTGGTACTCCTTGTATATAGTCTAGTTGCAAATCATTGTGTGCCACTTGTGTAGACAACCTGGAGCTGGCAAACAGATTTAATAAATGTTGTTGTAGCCTCGTGTTATTATGCAACTATAAATGGCAGTGTTTAGTTAATTCAATTGGAAGTTATCAAGTGTCACCATGGTCACGGTTCTATCTCAATTGCTGATCAGATGTTAGAATGCATTAGATTGAAGGTAACAGTCAGCCAGATTAGGCTACAGGTAAAGAAATAACCTGGCTGTTGTTGACAAGCATGGACCTATTCAGTTCATATCCATATTATTAATATTTGATTCATTGATTGAAATTATGACCCCATTCTCAGTAGCCTATTTCAGCAGACTACTGGGCAACAGAAGCACTTCCTACCTCAACATCGTCTTGCTATTCATGTTAAATAAATTAATCTGTCAATTTGAACTAAGCAAGCTGCTAAATCATTCAGCTTACATCTTGCCTACATCTTGCCCAGGCTACTGGAGGCTGTCTGAAATAAGATGTAGGCCTATCAGGGGCTATGTTTTGGCCTAGTTTTCAGGCCTGATGGAGTAGTCATTGGGCTAGAAAAAGTAATTGCTTTAAATCACCTGACTGTTTGGATGTGTCTGTTAGTAAACTGTTTTATTTCTAAGAGATCATGAGTAAAAGAGAATAATGTACATTCAATAATTAGTTGTCACTGTGTTCACCACAACCAACATGCTGGATCTCTGTTTAGGGGTCAGTGGTCTAAAATGAGTCTCTCTGGGGAGAGAGAGGAGGGGGACCCTGCCTCTAAAATGAGTCTCTCTGGGGAACATGACACCAAAGCTAAGAGGTGAGCTGACAATATTGTTTAAGAATTTATATTACAAAATGCTATATAGGAGAAAAGAAAATCACATTTGTGATTTTTCATCAGAAATGATTACTAATGGGTACCTTCAATATAACTATTGTAGATTTGAGATGTGATTTAAAACCATTGTTTAGCTGGAATGTAATGTTCGTATCCTGTATATTTGACTGTGATACGTGGTTGTCTCACCTAGCTACCTTAAGATGAATGCATTTACAGATGCCATATCTTAATTTGACCCTGTTTCTCACAGCTGGAACATAATCCTGCAGCAATAGCAAATGTGTATTATTCGGTGGATTATAATTAAGGGATATTTTGAGGGGTTCATACATTTTTCCTCAGGGAAAATCAAGTCTGACATTTTAAAGTGGAAATTACCCACTTTAGACGCCTTTATAAAGCCTTGTAGTGGTTTAATCATTTCTTTAAACAATAAAAGCTAATTTACCAACATTTCTGAAAATGGATATATAGCGTTTTGGAATGAAACTCTTGTTTCCCCATCTGAGCTCAGAGTAGATGAGAGACGTAATATTTGTCTCTGTTGTGTTGAAGCCCAATCAAGCAGGAGAGACCAGCCTCCCCTGTACCCAGCTGTGTGTCCATGAAGAGTGACTGGTCTATGAGTCAACCTCTAAACTTTAGAGAGGGAGACTTTTCTACTGAACAAAGGTAAGAAGAACTCATGGGTCATGGTCAGTGAGTTAAACAACATTGTCTCTAGTCATTTCTCCTCTCCCATTTTCCCATTTATTTTTGTTGTTTTCATAATCCATAGGCTAAACCTTTTTTCCATTTTCATAATCCTGAAACAATATTAAACAACACAACATTCCCTCCCTGTGTGTGTGCGTGTGTGTCTGTCAGTGAGTGTGTGTGTGTCTGTCAGTGAGTGTGTGCACTCCCTGGATGAGGAGATGTAATCTCTATCCTGATTGCCTAGTCACTTTTAACCCTACCTACATGTACATATTACCTCAATTACCTGGTACCCCTGCACATTGACTCAGTACTGGTACTCCTTGTATATAGTCTAGTTATTACCTCAACTACCTGGTACCCCTGCACGTTGACTCAGTACTGGTACTCCTTGTATATAGTCTAGTTATTACCTCAACTACCTGGTACCCCTGCACATTGACTCAGTACTGGTACTCCTTGTATATAGTCTAGTTATTACCTCAACTACCTGGTACCCTGCACATTGACTCAGTACTGGTACTCCTTGTATATAGTCTAGTTATTACCTCAACTACCTGGTACCCCTGCACATTGACTCAGTACTGGTACTCCTTGTATATAGTCTAGTTATTACCTCAACTACCTGGTACCCCTGCACATTGACTCAGTACTGGTACTCCTTGTATATAGTCTAGTTATTACCGCAACTACCTGGTACCCCTGCACATTGACTCAGTACTGGTACTCCTTGTATATAGTCTAGTTATTACCTCAACTACCTGGTACCCCTGCACATTGACTCAGTACTGGTACTCCTTGTATATGTCTAGTTATTACCTCAACTACCTGGTACCCCTGCACATTGACTCAGTACTGGTACTCCTTGTATATAGTCTAGTTGCAAATCATTGTGTGCCACTTGTGTAGACAACCTGGAGCTGGCAAACAGATTTAATAAATGTTGTTGTAGCCTCGTGTTATTATGCAACTATAAATGGCAGTGTTTAGTTAATTCAATTGGAAGTTATCAAGTGTCACCATGGTCACGGTTCTATCTCAATTGCTGATCAGATGTTAGAATGCATTAGATTGAAGGTAACAGTCAGCCAGATTAGGCTACAGGTAAAGAAATAACCTGGCTGTTGTTGACAAGCATGGACCTATTCAGTTCATATCCATATTATTAATATTTGATTCATTGATTGAAATTATGACCCCATTCTCAGTAGCCTATTTCAGCAGACTACTGGGCAACAGAAGCACTTCCTACCTCAACATCGTCTTGCTATTCATGTTAAATAAATTAATCTGTCAATTTGAACTAAGCAAGCTGCTAAATCATTCAGCTTACATCTTGCCTACATCTTGCCCAGGCTACTGGAGGCTGTCTGAAATAAGATGTAGGCCTATCAGGGGCTATGTTTTGGCCTAGTTTTCAGGCCTGATGGAGTAGTCATTGGGCTAGAAAAAGTAATTGCTTTAAATCACCTGACTGTTTGGATGTGT
Organism: Coregonus lavaretus; assembly: GCF_964263955.1. Lineage (NCBI taxonomy): Eukaryota > Metazoa > Chordata > Actinopteri > Salmoniformes > Salmonidae > Coregonus > Coregonus lavaretus. Next base: position 44,462 of record NW_028157650.1, read on the forward strand.
CTGTTAGTAAACTGTTTTATTTCTAAGAGATCATGAGTAAAAGAGAATAATGTACATTCAATAATTAGTTGTCACTGTGTTCACCACAACCAACATGCTGGATCTCTGTTTAGGGGTCAGTGGTCTAAAATGAGTCTCTCTGGGGAGAGAGAGGAGGGGGACCCTGCCTCTAAAATGAGTCTCTCTGGGGAACATGACACCAAAGCTAAGAGGTGAGCTGACAATATTGTTTAAGAATTTATATTACAAAATGCTATATAGGAGAAAAGAAAATCACATTTGTGATTTTTCATCAGAAATGATTACTAATGGGTACCTTCAATATAACTATTGTAGATTTGAGATGTGATTTAAAACCATTGTTTAGCTGGAATGTAATGTTCGTATCCTGTATATTTGACTGTGATACGTGGTTGTCTCACCTAGCTACCTTAAGATGAATGCATTTACAGATGCCATATCTTAATTTGACCCTGTTTCTCACAGCTGGAACATAATCCTGCAGCAATAGCAAATGTGTATTATTCGGTGGATTATAATTAAGGGATATTTTGAGGGGTTCATACATTTTTCCTCAGGGAAAATCAAGTCTGACATTTTAAAGTGGAAATTACCCACTTTAGACGCCTTTATAAAGCCTTGTAGTGGTTTAATCATTTCTTTAAACAATAAAAGCTAATTTACCAACATTTCTGAAAATGGATATATAGCGTTTTGGAATGAAACTCTTGTTTCCCCATCTGAGCTCAGAGTAGATGAGAGACGTAATATTTGTCTCTGTTGTGTTGAAGCCCAATCAAGCAGGAGAGACCAGCCTCCCCTGTACCCAGCTGTGTGTCCATGAAGAGTGACTGGTCTATGAGTCAACCTCTAAACTTTAGAGAGGGAGACTTTTCTACTGAACAAAGGTAAGAAGAACTCATGGGTCATGGTCAGTGAGTTAAACAACATTGTCTCTAGTCATTTCTCCTCTCCCATTTTCCCATTTATTTTTGTTGTTTTCATAATCCATAGGCTAAACCTTTTTTCCATTTTCATAATCCTGAAACAATATTAAACAACACAACATTCCCTCCCTGTGTGTGTGCGTGTGTGTCTGTCAGTGAGTGTGTGTGTGTCTGTCAGTGAGTGTGTGCACTCCCTGGATGAGGAGATGTAATCTCTATCCTGATTGCCTAGTCACTTTTAACCCTACCTACATGTACATATTACCTCAATTACCTGGTACCCCTGCACATTGACTCAGTACTGGTACTCCTTGTATATAGTCTAGTTATTACCTCAACTACCTGGTACCCCTGCACGTTGACTCAGTACTGGTACTCCTTGTATATAGTCTAGTTATTACCTCAACTACCTGGTACCCCTGCACATTGACTCAGTACTGGTACTCCTTGTATATAGTCTAGTTATTACCTCAACTACCTGGTACCCTGCACATTGACTCAGTACTGGTACTCCTTGTATATAGTCTAGTTATTACCTCAACTACCTGGTACCCCTGCACATTGACTCAGTACTGGTACTCCTTGTATATAGTCTAGTTATTACCTCAACTACCTGGTACCCCTGCACATTGACTCAGTACTGGTACTCCTTGTATATAGTCTAGTTATTACCGCAACTACCTGGTACCCCTGCACATTGACTCAGTACTGGTACTCCTTGTATATAGTCTAGTTATTACCTCAACTACCTGGTACCCCTGCACATTGACTCAGTACTGGTACTCCTTGTATATGTCTAGTTATTACCTCAACTACCTGGTACCCCTGCACATTGACTCAGTACTGGTACTCCTTGTATATAGTCTAGTTGCAAATCATTGTGTGCCACTTGTGTAGACAACCTGGAGCTGGCAAACAGATTTAATAAATGTTGTTGTAGCCTCGTGTTATTATGCAACTATAAATGGCAGTGTTTAGTTAATTCAATTGGAAGTTATCAAGTGTCACCATGGTCACGGTTCTATCTCAATTGCTGATCAGATGTTAGAATGCATTAGATTGAAGGTAACAGTCAGCCAGATTAGGCTACAGGTAAAGAAATAACCTGGCTGTTGTTGACAAGCATGGACCTATTCAGTTCATATCCATATTATTAATATTTGATTCATTGATTGAAATTATGACCCCATTCTCAGTAGCCTATTTCAGCAGACTACTGGGCAACAGAAGCACTTCCTACCTCAACATCGTCTTGCTATTCATGTTAAATAAATTAATCTGTCAATTTGAACTAAGCAAGCTGCTAAATCATTCAGCTTACATCTTGCCTACATCTTGCCCAGGCTACTGGAGGCTGTCTGAAATAAGATGTAGGCCTATCAGGGGCTATGTTTTGGCCTAGTTTTCAGGCCTGATGGAGTAGTCATTGGGCTAGAAAAAGTAATTGCTTTAAATCACCTGACTGTTTGGATGTGTCTGTTAGTAAACTGTTTTATTTCTAAGAGATCATGAGTAAAAGAGAATAATGTACATTCAATAATTAGTTGTCACTGTGTTCACCACAACCAACATGCTGGATCTCTGTTTAGGGGTCAGTGGTCTAAAATGAGTCTCTCTGGGGAGAGAGAGGAGGGGGACCCTGCCTCTAAAATGAGTCTCTCTGGGGAACATGACACCAAAGCTAAGAGGTGAGCTGACAATATTGTTTAAGAATTTATATTACAAAATGCTATATAGGAGAAAAGAAAATCACATTTGTGATTTTTCATCAGAAATGATTACTAATGGGTACCTTCAATATAACTATTGTAGATTTGAGATGTGATTTAAAACCATTGTTTAGCTGGAATGTAATGTTCGTATCCTGTATATTTGACTGTGATACGTGGTTGTCTCACCTAGCTACCTTAAGATGAATGCATTTACAGATGCCATATCTTAATTTGACCCTGTTTCTCACAGCTGGAACATAATCCTGCAGCAATAGCAAATGTGTATTATTCGGTGGATTATAATTAAGGGATATTTTGAGGGGTTCATACATTTTTCCTCAGGGAAAATCAAGTCTGACATTTTAAAGTGGAAATTACCCACTTTAGACGCCTTTATAAAGCCTTGTAGTGGTTTAATCATTTCTTTAAACAATAAAAGCTAATTTACCAACATTTCTGAAAATGGATATATAGCGTTTTGGAATGAAACTCTTGTTTCCCCATCTGAGCTCAGAGTAGATGAGAGACGTAATATTTGTCTCTGTTGTGTTGAAGCCCAATCAAGCAGGAGAGACCAGCCTCCCCTGTACCCAGCTGTGTGTCCATGAAGAGTGACTGGTCTATGAGTCAACCTCTAAACTTTAGAGAGGGAGACTTTTCTACTGAACAAAGGTAAGAAGAACTCATGGGTCATGGTCAGTGAGTTAAACAACATTGTCTCTAGTCATTTCTCCTCTCCCATTTTCCCATTTATTTTTGTTGTTTTCATAATCCATAGGCTAAACCTTTTTTCCATTTTCATAATCCTGAAACAATATTAAACAACACAACATTCCCTCCCTGTGTGTGTGCGTGTGTGTCTGTCAGTGAGTGTGTGTGTGTCTGTCAGTGAGTGTGTGCACTCCCTGGATGAGGAGATGTAATCTCTATCCTGATTGCCTAGTCACTTTTAACCCTACCTACATGTACATATTACCTCAATTACCTGGTACCCCTGCACATTGACTCAGTACTGGTACTCCTTGTATATAGTCTAGTTATTACCTCAACTACCTGGTACCCCTGCACGTTGACTCAGTACTGGTACTCCTTGTATATAGTCTAGTTATTACCTCAACTACCTGGTACCCCTGCACATTGACTCAGTACTGGTACTCCTTGTATATAGTCTAGTTATTACCTCAACTACCTGGTACCCTGCACATTGACTCAGTACTGGTACTCCTTGTATATAGTCTAGTTATTACCTCAACTACCTGGTACCCCTGCACATTGACTCAGTACTGGTACTCCTTGTATATAGTCTAGTTATTACCTCAACTACCTGGTACCCCTGCACATTGACTCAGTACTGGTACTCCTTGTATATAGTCTAGTTATTACCGCAACTACCTGGTACCCCTGCACATTGACTCAGTACTGGTACTCCTTGTATATAGTCTAGTTATTACCTCAACTACCTGGTACCCCTGCACATTGACTCAGTACTGGTACTCCTTGTATATGTCTAGTTATTACCTCAACTACCTGGTACCCCTGTACATTGACTCAGTACTGGTACTCCTTGTATATAGTCTAGTTGCAAATCATTGTGTGCCACTTGTGTAGACAACCTGGAGCTGGCAAACAGATTTAATAAATGTTGTTGTAGCCTCGTGTTATTATGCAACTATAAATGGCAGTGTTTAGTTAATTCAATTGGAAGTTATCAAGTGTCACCATGGTCACGGTTCTATCTCAATTGCTGATCAGATGTTAGAATGCATTAGATTGAAGGTAGCAGTCAGCCAGATTAGGCTACAGGTAAATAAATAACCTGGCTGTTGTTGACAAGCATGGGCCTATTCAGTTCATATCCATATTATTAATATTTGATTCATTGATTGAAATTACGACCCCATCCTCAGTAGCCTATTCCAGCAGGCTACTGGGCAACAGAAGCACTTCCTACCTCAACATCGTCTTGCTATTCATGTTAAATAAATTAGTCTGTCAATTTGAACTAAGCAAGCTGCTAAATCATTCAGTTTACATCTTGCCTACATCTTGCCCAGGCTACTGGAGGCTGTCTGAAATAAGATGTAGGCCTATCAGGGGCTATGTTTTGGCCTAGTTTTCAGGCCTGATGGAGTAGTCATTGGGCTAGAAAAAGTAATTGCTTTAAATCACCTGACTGTTTGGATGTGTCTGTTAGTAAACTGTTTTATTTCTAAGAGATCATGAGTAAAAGAGAATAATGTACATTCAATAATTAGTTGTCACTGTGTTCACCACAACCAACATGCTGGATCTCTGTTTAGGGGTCAGTGGTCTAAAATGAGTCTCTCTGGGGAGAGAGAGGAGGGGGACCCTGCCTCTAAAATGAGTCTCTCTGGGGAACATGACACCAAAGCTAAGAGGTGAGCTGACAATATTGTTTAAGAATTTATATTACAAAATGCTATATAGGAGAAAAGAAAATCACATTTGTGATTTTTCATCAGAAATGATTACTAATGGGTACCTTCAATATAACTATTGTAGATTTGAGATGTGATTTAAAACCATTGTTTAGCTGGAATGTAATGTTCGTATCCTGTATATTTGACTGTGATACGTGGTTGTCTCACCTAGCTACCTTAAGATGAATGCATTTACAGATGCCATATCTTAATTTGACCCTGTTTCTCACAGCTGGAACATAATCCTGCAGCAATAGCAAATGTGTATTATTCGGTGGATTATAATTAAGGGATATTTTGAGGGGTTCATACATTTTTCCTCAGGGAAAATCAAGTCTGACATTTTAAAGTGGAAATTACCCACTTTAGACGCCTTTATAAAGCCTTGTAGTGGTTTAATCATTTCTTTAAACAATAAAAGCTAATTTACCAACATTTCTGAAAATGGATATATAGCGTTTTGGAATGAAACTCTTGTTTCCCCATCTGAGCTCAGAGTAGATGAGAGACGTAATATTTGTCTCTGTTGTGTTGAAGCCCAATCAAGCAGGAGAGACCAGCCTCCCCTGTACCCAGCTGTGTGTCCATGAAGAGTGACTGGTCTATGAGTCAACCTCTAAACTTTAGAGAGGGAGACTTTTCTACTGAACAAAGGTAAGAAGAACTCATGGGTCATGGTCAGTGAGTTAAACAACATTGTCTCTAGTCATTTCTCCTCTCCCATTTTCCCATTTATTTTTGTTGTTTTCATAATCCATAGGCTAAACCTTTTTTCCATTTTCATAATCCTGAAACAATATTAAACAACACAACATTCCCTCCCTGTGTGTGTGCGTGTGTGTCTGTCAGTGAGTGTGTGTGTGTCTGTCAGTGAGTGTGTGCACTCCCTGGATGAGGAGATGTAATCTCTATCCTGATTGCCTAGTCACTTTTAACCCTACCTACATGTACATATTACCTCAATTACCTGGTACCCCTGCACATTGACTCAGTACTGGTACTCCTTGTATATAGTCTAGTTATTACCTCAACTACCTGGTACCCCTGCACGTTGACTCAGTACTGGTACTCCTTGTATATAGTCTAGTTATTACCTCAACTACCTGGTACCCCTGCACATTGACTCAGTACTGGTACTCCTTGTATATAGTCTAGTTATTACCTCAACTACCTGGTACCCTGCACATTGACTCAGTACTGGTACTCCTTGTATATAGTCTAGTTATTACCTCAACTACCTGGTACCCCTGCACATTGACTCAGTACTGGTACTCCTTGTATATAGTCTAGTTATTACCTCAACTACCTGGTACCCCTGCACATTGACTCAGTACTGGTACTCCTTGTATATAGTCTAGTTATTACCGCAACTACCTGGTACCCCTGCACATTGACTCAGTACTGGTACTCCTTGTATATAGTCTAGTTATTACCTCAACTACCTGGTACCCCTGCACATTGACTCAGTACTGGTACTCCTTGTATATAGTCTAGTTGCAAATCATTGTGTGCCACTTGTGTAGACAACCTGGAGCTGGCAAACAGATTTAATAAATGTTGTTGTAGCCTCGTGTTATTATGCAACTATAAATGGCAGTGTTTAGTTAATTCAATTGGAAGTTATCAAGTGTCACCATGGTCACGGTTCTATCTCAATTGCTGATCAGATGTTAGAATGCATTAGATTGAAGGTAACAGCCAGCCAGATTAGGCTACAGGTAAAGAAATAACCTGGCTGTTGTTGACAAGCATGGACCTATTCAGTTCATATCCATATTATTAATATTTGATTCATTGATTGAAATTACGACCCCATCCTCAGTAGCCTATTCCAGCAGGCTACTGGGCAACAGAAGCACTTCCTACCTCAACATCGTCTTGCTATTCATGTTAAATAAATTAGTCTGTCAATTTGAACTAAGCAAGCTGCTAAATCATTCAGTTTACATCTTGCCTACATCTTGCCCAGGCTACTGGAGGCTGTCTGAAATAAGATGTAGGCCTATCAGGGGCTATGTTTTGGCCTAGTTTTCAGGCCTGATGGAGTAGTCATTGGGCTAGAAAAAGTAATTGCTTTAAATCACCTGACTGTTTGGATGTGTCTGTTAGTAAACTGTTTTATTTCTAAGAGATCATGAGTAAAAGAGAATAATGTACATTCAATAATTAGTTGTCACTGTGTTCACCACAACCAACATGCTGGATCTCTGTTTAGGGGTCAGTGGTCTAAAATGAGTCTCTCTGGGGAGAGAGAGGAGGGGGACCCTGCCTCTAAAATGAGTCTCTCTGGGGAACATGACACCAAAGCTAAGAGGTGAGCTGACAATATTGTTTAAGAATTTATATTACAAAATGCTATATAGGAGAAAAGAAAATCACATTTGTGATTTTTCATCAGAAATGATTACTAATGGGTACCTTCAATATAACTATTGTAGATTTGAGATGTGATTTAAAACCATTGTTTAGCTGGAATGTAATGTTCGTATCCTGTATATTTGACTGTGATACGTGGTTGTCTCACCTAGCTACCTTAAGATGAATGCATTTACAGATGCCATATCTTAATTTGACCCTGTTTCTCACAGCTGGAACATAATCCTGCAGCAATAGCAAATGTGTATTATTCGGTGGATTATAATTAAGGGATATTTTGAGGGGTTCATACATTTTTCCTCAGGGAAAATCAAGTCTGACATTTTAAAGTGGAAATTACCCACTTTAGACGCCTTTATAAAGCCTTGTAGTGGTTTAATCATTTCTTTAAACAATAAAAGCTAATTTACCAACATTTCTGAAAATGGATATATAGCGTTTTGGAATGAAACTCTTGTTTCCCCATCTGAGCTCAGAGTAGATGAGAGACGTAATATTTGTCTCTGTTGTGTTGAAGCCCAATCAAGCAGGAGAGACCAGCCTCCCCTGTACCCAGCTGTGTGTCCATGAAGAGTGACTGGTCTATGAGTCAACCTCTAAACTTTAGAGAGGGAGACTTTTCTACTGAACAAAGGTAAGAAGAACTCATGGGTCATGGTCAGTGAGTTAAACAACATTGTCTCTAGTCATTTCTCCTCTCCCATTTTCCCATTTATTTTTGTTGTTTTCATAATCCATAGGCTAAACCTTTTTTCCATTTTCATAATCCTGAAACAATATTAAACAACACAACATTCCCTCCCTGTGTGTGTGCGTGTGTGTCTGTCAGTGAGTGTGTGTGTGTCTGTCAGTGAGTGTGTGCACTCCCTGGATGAGGAGATGTAATCTCTATCCTGATTGCCTAGTCACTTTTAACCCTACCTACATGTACATATTACCTCAATTACCTGGTACCCCTGCACATTGACTCAGTACTGGTACTCCTTGTATATAGTCTAGTTATTACCTCAACTACCTGGTACCCCTGCACGTTGACTCAGTACTGGTACTCCTTGTAAATAGTCTAGTTATTACCTCAACTACCTGGTACCCCTGCACATTGACTCAGTACTGGTACTCCTTGTATATAGTCTAGTTATTACCTCAACTACCTGGTACCCTGCACATTGACTCAGTACTGGTACTCCTTGTATATAGTCTAGTTATTACCTCAACTACCTGGTACCCCTGCACGTTGACTCAGTACTGGTACTCCTTGTATATAGTCTAGTTATTACCTCAACTACCTGGTACCCCTGCACATTGACTCAGTACTGGTACTCGTTGTATATAGTCTAGTTATTACCTCAACTACCTGGTACCCTGCACATTGACTCAGTACTGGTACTCCTTGTATATAGTCTAGTTATTACCTCAACTACCTGGTACCCCTGCACATTGACTCAGTACTGGTACTCCTTGTATATAGTCTAGTTATTACCTCAACTACCTGGTACCCCTGCACATTGACTCAGTACTGGTACTCCTTGTATATAGTCTAGTTATTACCGCAACTACCTGTTACCCCTGCACATTGACTCAGTACTGGTACTCCTTGTATATAGTCTAGTTATTACCTCAACTACCTGGTACCCCTGCACATTGACTCAGTACTGGTACTCCTTGTATATAGTCTAGTTATTACCTCAACTACCTGGTACCCCTGCACATTGACTCAGTACTGGTACTCCTTGTATATAGTCTAGTTATTACCTCAACTACCTGGTACCCCTGCACATTGACTCAGTACTGGTACTCCTTGTATATGTCTAGTTATTACCTCAACTACCTGGTACCCCTGCACATTGACTCAGTACTGGTACTCCTTGTATATAGTCTAGTTGCAAATCATTGTGTGCCACTTGTGTAGACAACCTGGAGCTGGCAAACAGATTTAATAAATGTTGTTGTAGCCTCGTGTTATTATGCAACTATAAATGGCAGTGTTTAGTTAATTCAATTGGAAGTTATCAAGTGTCACCATGGTCAATTGCTGATCAGATGTTAGAATGCATTAGATTGAAGGTAACAGTCAGCCAGATTAGGCTACAGGTAAAGAAATAACCTGGCTGTTGTTGACAAGCATGGACCTATTCAGTTCATATCCATATTATTAATATTTGATTCATTGATTGAAATTACGACCCCATCCTCAGTAGCCTATTCCAGCAGGCTACTGGGCAACAGAAGCACTTCCTACCTCAACATCGTCTTGCTATTCATGTTAAATAAATTAGTCTGTCAATTTGAACTAAGCAAGCTGCTAAATCGTTCGGTTTACAGCTTGCCTACATCTTGCCCAGGCTACTGGAGGCTATCTGAAATAAGATGTAGGCATATCAGGGGCTATGTTTTGGCCTAGTTTTCAGGCCTTGTTGGTGGGTTTGGCGGAGTCATTGGGCTAGAAAAAGTCATTGCATTAAATCATCTGACTGTTTGGATGTGTCTGTTAGTAAAGTGTTTTATTTCTAAGAGATAATGAATGAAATAGAACAATTTACCTTCAATAATTAGTTGTCACTGTGTTACCCACAACCAACATGCTGCATCTCTGTTTAGGGGTCAGTGGTCTAAAATGAGTCTCTCTGGGGAGAGAGAGGAGGGGGGCCCTGCCTCTAAAATGAGTCTCTCTGGGGAGAGAGAGGAGGGGGGCCCTGCCTCTAAAATGAGTCTCTTTGGGTGAGTTGACAATATTGTTTAAGAATTTATATTCCAAAACGCTATATGCAACAACAAAAAAATACATTTGTGTTTTTTCATCAGAAATGATTACTAATGGGTACCTTCAATATAACTGTTCTAGATTTTAGATGTGTATGAAAATGAGTTTTTTTCCAAAACGCTTTATATCCATGGTTTAGCTGGAATGTAATGTTCGTATCCTGTATATTTGACTGTGATATGTGGTTGTCGCACCTAGCTACCTTAAGATGAATGCTCTTACAGATGCCATATCTTAATTTGACCCTGTTTCTCACAGCAGGAAAATAATCCTGCAGCAACAGCAAATGTGCATTTTTATGTGGATTATAATTAAGGGGCATTGTTTGTAAGGGCTGATAAATTTTTCATTAGGGCAAATCAAGTCCGAAACTTTAAGTGGAATTTACCCACTTTAGAAGCCTTTATAAAGCCTTGTAGTGGTTTAATAATTTATTTAAACAATAAAAGCTAATTTACCAACATTTCTGAAAATGGATATATAGCGTTTTGGAATGAAACTCTCTTATGTTTCCCCATCTGAGTTCAGAGTAGATGAGAGATGTAATGTTTTTCTCTGTTGTGTTGAAGCCCAATCAAGCAGGAGAGACCAGCCTCCCCTGTACCCAGCTGTGTGTCCATGAAGAGTGACCGGTCTATGGGTCTTCCTGATCACTTTAGAGAGGGAGACTTTTCTACTGAACAAAGGTAAGAAGAACTCATGGGTCATGGTCAGTGAGTTAAACAACACTGTCTCTAGTCATTTCTCCTCTCCCATTTTCCCATTTCTTTTTATTGTTTTCATAATCCATAGGCTAATCCTTTTTTCCATTTTCATAGTCCTGAAACATTATCAAACAAACACAACATTCCCTCCCTGTGTGTGTGTGTGTGTGTGTGTGTGTGTGTGTGTGTGTGTGTGTGTGTGTGTGTGTATGTGTGTGCACTCCCTGAATGAGGAAATGTAATCTCATGTTTTGTCCACAGAAACCAACAGGAGAGATCAGAGTCAGAGATTCTCAGTGGTCAGTCTTCCCAGAGTCATCAAACAGACCTGGCCTCCATATTCAGTGTATGTGGTCCTGTTATTTAATTTTTTTTTATTTTACCTCAAGTAAAGTTGTTCTGTCAATCATTCATTCATGTGTTAATGAGAAAGCATTTAGTCTCTTGCTTAACTTATTTACTTGATTTATTTCAGTTGCTTGAAGAGAATATTATGACATTTGTGAAGAACGAGCTGAAGATGTTCAAGAGGATTCTTAGTCCAGAACTCCCAGAAGGCTTTGAGAGTCAGAAGCAGGATAAGGAAGTGGTGGATGCTGAAGATGAGAAGCAGGAGAGCAGTGCCAGAGAGGGGGCTCTGAAGATCACACTGCACGTCCTGAGGAAAATGAACCAGAAGGAGCTTGCTGACACACTGGAGAAAAGTAAGAGCTGTCTGCCTCATGTTGAATGATGTTTTAGAACATTTAAAAGCTGTAGCTAAAGTACAGCTAAAGTAGCTGTGTAACTCAATGATATTGTAGCAGCCTTAACACAACACCTAGTGACCTCATCAAGTAGCAGCAGGGATGTGTTGTGTGGATTCATTTAGACAGAGGAGAGAGAGACAACATTATTAATGCCATCAATAATACCAATAATGATATAAATCAGTCACACCAGTGTGTAATGAATTATGAAAACATTTACAGATTTATACAGACAAGAGAATAAATGATTATAATTTAAACTTTATAAGACAGTCTTAGAATACTGTAGGCATTAAAACAGATGTAATATTAATATCCTCTGTGTTATTTCTTCATTCAGATGAGCGTGCTGTGATTCTTCAACGTGAACTCAAATCTAATCTAAAGAAGAAGTTTCAATGTGTATTTGAGGGGATCGCTAAACAAGGAAACCCAACACTTCTCAATAAGATCTACACAGAGCTCTACATCACAGAGGGTGGAACAGGAGAGGTCAATAATGAACATGAGCTGAGACAGATTGAGACAACAACCAGGAAACAAGCAAGACCAGAGACTGCAGTCAAATGTAACGACATCTTCAAACCCTTAACTGGACAAGACAAACTTATCAGAACTGTGCTGACAAAGGGAGTCGCTGGCATTGGAAAAACAGTCTCTGTGCAGAAGTTTATTCTGGACTGGGCTGAAGGAAAAGCAAATCAGGATGTCCAATTTGTATTTTCATTCCCTTTTCGGGAGCTGAATTTGATGAAAAAGGACAAACACACTTTCATTGAACTTCTCAGTCACTTCTCAATGGAAACCAAAGAATCAAGAATCTCCAACTACGACAAGTACAAAGTTCTGTTCATCTTTGATGGTCTGGATGAGTGCCGACTGCCCCTAGACTTCCAGAAGAACAAGATCTGTTGTGATGTCACAAAGTCAACCTCAGTGGATGTTCTGCTGACAAATCTCATCAAGGGAAATCTGCTTCCCTCTGCTCTCCTCTGGATAACTACCCGACCTGCAGCAGCCAATCAGATCCCTTCAGTGTGTGTTGACCAGGTGACAGAGGTACGAGGGTTCAATGACCCACAGAAGGAGGAGTACTTCAGGAAGAGATTCAGTGATGAGGACCTGGCCAGCAGAATCATCTCACACATAAAGATATCAAGGAGCCTCCACATCATGTGCCACATTCCAGTCTTCTGTTGGATTTCTGCAACAGTCCTTGAACACATGTTGAGTACAGACAAGACAGAAGAGATGCCCAAGACTCTGACTGAGATGTACTCACACCTTGTGGAATTTCATACCAAACAGAAGAATGAAAAGTATCTTGGGAAAGAAGAGACAGGTCCACACTGGAATAAAGAGAGCATTCTGTCACTGGGAAAACTGGCTTTTCAACAGCTTGTTGACGGCAATCTGATTTTCTATGAAAAAGACCTGAAAAAGGCTGGCATTGATGTCAATGAAGCCACAGTGTACTCAGGATTGTGCACACAGCTCTTTAAAGAGGAATGTGGGCTGTACCAGGACAAGGTGTACTGCTTCGTGCATCTGAGCATTCAGGAGTTTCTGGCTGCTGTATATGTGTTCCTCTCATTCATCAACAACAATGAGAATCTAATGGCCAAACCTCAATCAACGTCCAGCAACTTTTTTGCGCTTTTCAGAGACAAGCCTGAAGTTACTTTCTACAAGAGTGCTGTGGATAAAGCCTTACAAAGTGAGACAGGAAACATGGACCTTTTCCTCCGCTTCCTTCTGGGCCTCTCACTGGAGTCCAATCAGAAGCACTTACGAGGTCTACTGACAAAGACAAGAAGCAGCTCACAGAGCCATGAAGAAACAGTCAAGTACATCAAGGAGAAGATCAGGGAGAATCCCTCTCCAGAGAGGTGCATCAATCTGTTCCACTGTCTGAATGAACTGAATGACCATTCTCTAGTGGAGGAGATCCAAAGCTACCTGCTCTCAGGAAGTCTCTCAACAAAAGAACTGTCACCTGCACAGTGGTCAGCTCTGGTCTTTGTGTTGCTGACTTCAGAAAAGGAGCTGGATGTGTTTGACCTGAAGAAATACTCCAGATCAGAGGAAGGTCTTCTGAGGCTGCTGCCAGTGGTCAAAGCCTCCAGAGCTGCTCTGTGAGTAAATAAAAGTATATTTAAGTACTAATCATCAGTTTAGAGAAAAATATATATTATAGTATGTATATAATACTATATTGAAAAACATATTGAATCACTGCATTGATGTTCACATTAGTATAACAATATGACCATACAATTATAGGAGACAGAAGATGAATCTATATGTTGTTTAAGAGAATAAACCAAATGCATCTGCCATTGTCCTTCTACACTACTGGTGTTAAAATAACAGTGTGTTTGTGAAATCATGATGATGTCTTTGTCAGGCTGTCAGGCTGTGGAGTCACAGAGGAAGGCTGTGCTTCTCTGGTCTCAGCTCTGAAGTCAAACCCCTCACACCTGAGAGAGCTGGATCTGAGTAACAATGACCTGAAGGATTCAGGAGTGAAGCTGCTCTCTGCTGGACTGGGGAATCCCCACTGTAAACTGGAGACTCTGAGGTCAGTATTCCTGTATCACTCAATGAACACACATACACTGGACACACACTGGACACACACACACACACCCAGGACACACATACTATACACACACACACTGGACACACACACACACTAGACACACAACCTGGACACACACTCATTGGACAACACACACACACACACACTGGACACACACACAAACACACACTGGACACACACACACTGGACACACACACACACACACACAAGGATTAATTGAGTAGTGTTTAGAAACATGTAATCTACTGTTAATAATGATACATTCATTCATTTATATACAGTACCAGTCAATAGTTTGGACACACCTACTCATTCAAGGGTTTTTCTTTATTTTTACAATTTTTTACGTTGTAGAATAATAGTGAAGACATCAAAACTATGAAATAACACATATGGAATCATGTAGTAACCAAAAAAGTGTTAAACAAATCAAAATATGTTATATTTGAAAATCTTCAAATAGCCACCATTTGCCTTGATGACAGCTTTGCACACTCTTGGCATTTTCTCAACCAGCTTCACCTGGAATGCTTTTCCAACAGTCTTGAAGGAGTTCCCACATATGCTGAGCACTTGTTGGCTGCTTTTCCTTCACTCTGCGATCCAACTCATCCCAAACCATCTCAATTGAGTTGAGGTTGGGTGATTGTTGAGGCCAGGTCATCTGATGCAGCACTCAATCACTCTCCTTCTTGGTCAAATAGAGGTGTGTTGAGTCATTGTCCTGTTAAAAAACAAATGATAGTCCCACTAAGCTTAAACCAGATGGGATGGCGTGACGCTGCAGAATGCTGTGGTAGCCATGCTGGTTAAGTGTGGTTAAATTCTAAATAAATCACAGACAGTGTCACCAGCAAAGCACCCCCACACCATAACACCTCCTCCTCCATGCTTTACATTTACATTTACATTTTACATTTTAGTCATTTAGCAGACGCTCTTAACCAGAGCGACTTACAGGAGCAATTAGGGTTAAGTGCCTTGCTCAAGGGCACATTAACGTCATTTAGCAGACGCTCTTAGCCAGAGCGACTCACAAATTGGTGCGTTCACCCTATAGCCAGTGGGATAACCACTTTACAATTTGGGGGGGGGGGGGGGGGGGGTTAGAAGGAATACTTTATCCTATCCCAGGTATTCCTTAAAGAGGTGGGGTTTCAAATGTCTCCGGAAGGTGGTGAGTGACTCCGCTGTCCTGGCGTCGTGAGGGAGCTTGTTCCACCATTGGGGTGCCAGAGCAGCGAACAGTTTTGACTGGGCTGAGCGGGAGCTGTGCTTCCGCAGAGGAAGGGGAGCCAGCAGGCCAGAGGTGGATGAACGCAATGTCCTCGTTTGGGTGTAGGGACTGATCAGAGCCTGAAGGTACAGAGGTGCCGTTCCCCTCACTGCTCCATAGGCAAGCACCATGGTCTTGTAGCGGATGCGAGCTTCAACTGGAAGCCAGTGGAGTGTGCGGAGGAGGGGGGTGACGTGAGAGAACTTGGGAAGGTTGAACACCAGACGGGCTGCGGCATTCTGGATGAGTTGTAGGGGTTTAATGGCACAGGCAGGGAGCCCAGCCAACAGCGAGTTGCAGTAGTCCAGACGGGAGATGACAAGTGCCTGGACCAGGACCTGCGCCGCTTCCTGTGTAAGGCAGGGTCGCACTCTCCGAATGTTGTAGAGCATGAACCTGCAGGAGCGGGTCACCGCCTTGATGTTGGCGGAGAACGACAGGGTGTTGTCCAGGGTCACGCCTAGGCTCTTCGCACTCTGGGAGGAGGACACAGCGGAGTTGTCAACCGTGATGGCGAGATCATGGAACGGGCAGTCCTTCCCCGGGAGGAAGAGCAGCTCCGTCTTGCCAGGGTTCAGCTTGAGGTGGTGATCCGTCATCCATACTGATATGTCTGCCAGACATGCAGAGATGCGATTCGCCACCTGGTTATCAGAAGGGGGAAAGGAGAAGATTAGTTGTGTATCGTCAGCGTAGCAATGATAGGAGAGACCATGTGAGGATATGACAGAGCCAAGTGACTTGGTGTATAGGGAGAAAAGGAGAGGGCCCAGAACCGATCCCTGGGGGACACCAGTGGTGAGAGCACGTGGTGCGGAGACAGCTTCCCGCCACGCCACTTGGTAGGAGCGACCGGTCAGGTAGGACGCAATCCAGGAGTGAGCCGCGCCGGAGATGCCCATCTCGGAGAGGGTGGAGAGGAGGATCTGATGGTTCACAGTATCAAAGGCAGCAGACAGGTCTAGAAGGACAAGAGCAGAGGAGAGAGAGTTAGCTTTAGCAGTGCGGAGAGTCTCCGTGACACAGAGAAGAGCAGTCTCAGTTGAATGACCAGTCCTGAAACCTGATTGGTTTGGATCAAGAAGGTCATTCTGAGAGAGATAGCAAGAGAGTTGGCTAAAGACGGCACGCTCAATAGTTTTGGAAAGAAAAGAAAGAAGGGATACTGGTCTGTAGTTGTTGACATCAGTGGGGTCGAGTGTTGGTTTTTTGAGGAGGGGAGCAACTCTCGCTCTCTTGAAGACGGAAGGGACATGGCCAGCGGTCAAGGATGAGTTGATCAGCGAGGTGAGGTAGGGGAGAAGGTCACCGGAGATGGTCTGGAGAAGGGAGGAGGGGATGGGGTCAAGCGGGCAGGTTGTTGGGCGGCCTGCAGTCACAAGTCGCAGGATTTTATCTGGAGAGAGAGGGGAGAAAGAAGTCAAAGCATAGGGTAGGGCAGTGTGAGCAGGACCAGCAGTGTTATTAGACTTAACAAACGAGGATCGGATGTCGTCAACCTTCTTTTCAAAGTGGTTGACGAAGTCATCCACAGAGAGAGAGGAGGGGGGGGGGGGGGGGAGGAGGATTCAGGAGGGAGGAAAATGTGGCAAAGAGCTTCCTAGGGTTAGAGGCAGATGCTTGGAATTTAGAGTGGTAGAAGGTGGCCTTAGCAGCAGAAACAGATGAAGAAAATGTAGAGAGGAGGGAGTGAAAAGATGCCAGGTCGGTAGGGAGTTTAGTTTTCTTCCATTTCCTCTCCGCTGCCCGGAGCTCTGTTCTGTGAGCTCGCAGTGAGTCATCAAGCCACGGAGCTGGGGGGGAGGACCGAGCCGGCCGGGAGGATAGGGGACACAGAGAGTCAAAGGATGCAGAAAGGGAGGAGAGGAGGGTTGAGGAGGCAGAATCAGGAGATTGGAGGGAGAAGGATTGAGCAGAGGGAAGAGATGATAGGATGGAAGAGGAGAGAGTAGTGGGAGAGAGAGAGCGAAGGTTGCGGCGGCGCATTACCATCTGTGTAGGGGCAGAGTGAGTAGTGTGGGAGGAGAGCGAGAGAGAAAAGGAAACAAAGTAGTGGTCGGAGACTTGGAGGGGAGTTGCAGTGAGATTAGTAGAGGAGCAGCATCTAGTGAAGATGAGGTCAAGCGTATTGCCTGCCTTGTGAGTAGGGGGGACGGTGAGAGGGTGAGGTCAAAAGAGGAGAGGAGTGGAAAGAAGGAGGCAGAGAGAAATGAGTCAAACGTGGACATAGGGAGGTTGAAATCCCCCAAAACTGTGAGGGGTGAGCCATCCTCAGGAAAGGAACTTATCAAGGCGTCAAGCTCGTTGATGAACTCTCCAAGGGAACATGGAGGGCGATAGATGACAAGGATATTAAGCTTAAATGGGTTAGTGACTGTGACAGCATGGAATTCAAATGAGGAGATAGACAGATGGGTTAGGGGAAAAATTGAGAATGTCCACTTGGGAGAGATGAGGATTCCTGTACCACCACCCCTCTGACCAGATGCTCTCGGGGTATGCGAGAACACATGGTCAGACGAGGAGAGAGCAGTAGGAGTAGCCGTGTTTTCAGTGGTGATCCATGTTTCCGTCAGCGCCAGGAAGTCGAGGGACTGGAGGTTGGCATAGGCTGGGATGAAGTCAGCTTTGTTGGCAGCAGAACGGCAGTTCCAGAGGCTGCCTGCGACCTGGAACTCCAGGTGAGGGGTGCGAGCAGGGACCACCAGGTTGGAGAGGCAGCAGCCGCGCGGTGTTATGCGTTGTTTGTGTAGCCTGTGCAGAGACGAGAGAACAGGGATAGGCAGAGGCATAGTTGACAGGCTGTAGCAAATGGCTACAAAAATGCAGAGGAGATCGGAATGAAATGAGCTAAGCATCTGGGAGAGGAGAGAGGGGGGCCTCCCTCACCAAAAACTTCTACCTCAGAAACTAAAATTGTTTCACTGAACAGTTGTTCAATGTTTAAAGGAATAAACTCAAACCCACTTTATTCAGCTAGCCAACTATGACACCATAGCTGACTAGCATGCTAGCATCCAATAACACACAGTTTAACACACAGTTAAGCACAAATACTCACAACAAACCACCAATAGTGTGTTAACTAGCTAACCAGCATGCCAGCATCCAGTAACACACAGCCAAGCACAAACACTTGGTCACAGCAAACCACCAATAGTGTGATAACACACTAAACAGATCATTCGTGTCTGTGTCAAGTTCCTTTCATGACGCAGCAATGATTCAACATTGGCTAGCTAGGACAAGTATATTGTAATTAGCTACTACCGTACCGTTCGCTGGTCGTGCTGGGTAGCTAGCAATGGCCACTGTGTTGGCTTTGTTTTAAGAACGGCTAGCTAGCTAGCTTCGTGCTACACCCGGCACACAATGGCTACTGTGTTGACTCTGACTCTGTTCGAAAAAACGGCTAATTAGCTCGCTTCGTGCTACTGCCGGCACGGCGGAAGACACTGCCAAGACACAGTAGCTACCCACGATACCTAGCTATGACGCCGTAGCTAACTAGCAAGCTAGCATCCATTAACACACAATTAGCACCAATACTTGGTTACAACAAACTGCCAAGAGTGTGTTAGCACACTAAACAGATGATTCATGTCCGTGTCTAGTTCCTTACATAACGCAGAACGCAGCAAAAATTAAACGTTGGCTAGAAGCACATTTAACAGTGGGAACAGCTAATCGTTACCAGTAGCTACCCGCTAGCTAGCTAGCCTCGTGCTTCGATACTAACCTACAATAACCTATGGAAACCTACAATAACAACAATACTAACCTATAATAAATACAATACCTAACTACACTAACTACCAACCTACGATCTAATGCATGGTTAAGCTATACTCAACACCAAATGAGAAGTTTGCTTACCTCCAGCTACGCTTACCTCCAGCTTTGCTTACCTCCAGCTAACGCAGAGCTAACGGTGGGAACTACACATGCGGAGATCATCCGTTCACCCACACCGCTTCTCACAAAGACACGCCGGTTGGAACCAACAATCTCAAATTTGGACTCCAGACCAAAGGACAAATGTCCACCTGTGTAATGTCCATTGCTCATGTTTCTTGGCTCAAGCAGGTCTCTTTTTATTATTGGTGTCCTTTAGTAGTGGTTTCTTTACAGCAATTCGACCATGAAGGCCTGATTCACACAGTCCCCTCTGAACAGTTGATGTTGAGATGTGTCTGTGACTTGAACTCTGTGAAGCATTTATTTGGGCTGTAATTTCTGAGGCTGGTAACTCTAATGAACTTATCCTCTGCAGCAGAGGTAACTCTGGGTCTTCCATTCCTGTGGTGGTTCTCATGAGAGCCAGTTTCATCATAGCGCTTGATGTTTTTTGTGACTGCACTTGTTCTTAAAGTTCTTAAAATGTTCCTTATTGACTGACCTTCATGTCTTAAAGTAATGATGGACTGTCGTTTCTCTTTGCTTATTTGAGCTGTTCTTGCCATAATATGGACTTGGTCTTTTACCAAATAGGGCTATCTTCTGTATACCCCCTACCTTGTCACAACACAACTGATTGGCTCAAACACATTAAGAAGGAAATAAATTAAACAAATTAAATTTTAAGAAGGCCCACCTGTTAATTGAAATGCATTCCAGGTGACTACCTCATGAAGCTGGTTGAGAGAATGCCAAGAGTGTGCAAAGCTGTCATCAAGGCAAAGGGTGGCTATTTGAAGAATCTCAAATATAACATATATTTTAATTTGTTTAACACTTCTTTGGTTACTACATGATTCCATATGTGTTATTTCATAGTTTTAATGTCTTCACTATTATTCTACAATGTATTTTTTTTACTAATTTGAATGAGTAGGTGTGTTCAAACTTTTGACTGATAGTGTATATATACATATATGAATAGATATGGCAGGTTTCAGGACTCTGATGTATCTGAAAATGTTGAAAAAATATATTTTCACCACCAAAGAATAGCAGTGTGGTTTTAATATGATTTGACTCTTGCAGGCTGTCAGGCTGTCTAGTCACAGAGGAAGGCTGTGCTTCTCTGGTCTCAGCTCTGAAGTCAAACCCCTCACACCTGAGAGAGCTGGATCTGAGTAACAATGACCTGAAGGATTCAGGAGTGAAGCTGCTCTCTGCTGGACTGGGGAATCCCCACTGTAAACTGGAGACTCTGAGGTCAGTATTCCTGTAGTTGGTCAACAAGTGAGAACTGTTCACCAGATCCACATGTGTTTACCAGGCACACATAGTCCACACCATATGTGTTTGGACAGTGAAGCTTACAGTTTTACATTTGGTTTTTAGATACAATGTTTCATATTATGCAACAGTACAGAATGTCACCTTTTATTTAAAGATTTTCATACATATACTGTATATTTTACCGTTTAGAAATGAAAGTACTTTATTATGTAGTTCTCCCATTTGAAAAAGTCATAATTATTTAGACAAATTAATTTATTCAAAAGTTTAGTATTTGGTCCAATATTCTTTTTCTGCAGTGATTACATCAAGCTTGTGATTCTACAAACTTGTTGAATACATTTGCAGTTTGTCTTGGTTTTGTTATAGATTATATTTTTCCTAATAGAAACTGAATGGTGAATAATGTCCTGTCATTTTGGAGTCACTTCACTTGTATTGTCAGTAAGAATAGAAGATGTTTCTGAACACTTCTACATTCATGTGGATGCTACCATGATTATGAATAATCATGAATGAATCGTGAATAATGATGAATGAGAAAGTTACAGAGGAACAAGGATCATACCCCCTCTGTTATTGGTAATGGTGAGAGGTTAGCATGTTTTGTTGTAGCCTCTGTAACTTTCTCACTCATTATTTTTCATGATTCATTCATGATTTTTATTAATCATGTCATCATCAGGATTCATTTAGTAGTGTTTAGAAACATGTTATCTACTCACTTAGACAGAAAATTACTCCAGTCATCATCCACCATTCAGTTACTATCGGGCAAAACATAACACAACCAAAACAAACTGCAAATGCAACCAACGAGTTTGAGTCACAAGCTTGATGTAGTCATTGTGTTCAAGGAATATCGGACCAAATAGTAAACTTTTGACTACTTTAAAACACTATGAGTGAATTTATCAAAATACTTATGACTTCTTCAAATGGGGGGACTAGATACATAAAGTGCTTTCATTTCTAAACGGTGAAACAGATATGTATTAAAATACCCTCAAATAAAAGGTGACATTATATACTGTCACCTCATATGAAACATTTGATCTCAAATCCAAAATGCTGGAGTATAGAGCCACATTTAAAATGTTATCTTTGTCAAAATAGATACGGTGTGGACTGTATACTCAATACAATCTAAATCTGATACCTCACTGTCTGTCTTTTGACTGATACTGCGTTTTAAACTGCTCTGGTCAGTCTACTCAAATATTTGTACTTTAGGTTTTTCTCTCTACAAGCAATACTTTGATCATTTGTAATTTCCAATAATCATACATTAATTTTTTTATAAATATATATGGCAGGGTTCAGGACACTGATATATCTGAAAATGTATCTGAAAAAATATACTGCCAATATTTTCACCCAAAGAATAGCAGTGTGGTTTTAATATGATTTGACTCT
Source organism: Coregonus lavaretus (assembly GCF_964263955.1). Taxonomy (NCBI): domain Eukaryota; kingdom Metazoa; phylum Chordata; class Actinopteri; order Salmoniformes; family Salmonidae; genus Coregonus; species Coregonus lavaretus. The sequence goes on from NW_028157650.1 coordinate 66,633, forward strand.
TTGCAGGCTGTCAGGCTGTCTAGTCACAGAGGAAGGCTGTGCTTCTCTGGTCTCAGCTCTGAAGTCAAACCCCTCACAGCTGAGAGAGCTGGATCTGAGTAACAATGACCTGAAGGATTCAGGAGTGAAGCTGCTCTCTGCTGGACTGGAGAATCCCCACTGTAAACTGGAGACTCTGAGGTCAGTATTCCTGTAGTTGGTCAACAAGTGATAACTGTTCACCAGATCCACATGTGTTTACCAGGCACACATAGTCCACACCATATGTGTTTGGACAGTGAAGCTTACAGTTTTACATTTGGTGCTATGCTCCAGCATTTTGGATTTAAGGTAGAATGTTTCATATGAGGCAAAAGTATAGAATGTCACCTTTTATTTGATGTTAATGGTGAGAGGTTAGCATGTTTTGAGAAAGATCATGAATGAATCATGAATAATAATGAATGAGAAAGTTACAGAGGCTACACTCTGTAACTTTCTCATTCATTATTATTCATGATTCATTCATGATCTTTCTCAATCATGGCAGTCACAGGCTTGATGTGGTCATTGCATTCAAAGAATAAGGGACCAAATACTAAACTTTTGACTACTTTACTACACTATAAGTTAGTTGGTCAGAATACTTATGACTTCTTGAAAAAGGGGGACTAGATACATAAAGTGCTTTCATTTCTAAACGGTGAAACAGATATGTATTAAAATACCCTCAAATAAAAGGCATTATATACTGTCACCTCATATGAAACATTTGATCTCAATTCCAAAATGCTGGAGTACAGAGCCACATTTAAAATGTTAGCTTCACTGTCAAAATAGATATGGTGTGGACTGTATACTCAATACAATCTAAATCTGATACCTCACTGTCTGTCTTTTGACTGATACTGCTTTTTAAACTGGTCTGGTCAGTCTACTCAAATATTTGTAATATGCATATTTCTCTCTACAATCAATATATGATCATTTCTAATAATGAAACATTCATTAATTTATTAATAGATAGAGTAGGTTTCAGGACACTGATATATCTGAAAATGTTGAAAAAATATATTGCCACTCTATTTTCACCACCAAAGAATAGCAGTGTGGTTTTAATATGATTTGACTCTTTGCAGGCTGTCAGGCTGTCTAGTCACAGAGGAAGGATGTGCTTCTCTGGTCTCAGCTCTGAAGTCAAACCCCTCACACCTGAGAGAGCTGGATCTGAGTAACAATGACCTGAAGGATTCAGGAGTGAAGCTGCTCTCTGCTGGACTGGGGAATCCCCACTGTAAACTGGAGACTCTGAGGTCAGTATTCCTGTAGTTGGTCAACAAGTGATAACTGTTCACCAGATCCACATGTGTTTACCAGGCACACATAGTCCACACCATATGTGTTTGGACAGTGAAGCTTACAGTTTTACATTTGGTGCTATGCTCCAGCATTTTGGATTTGAGATAGAATGTTTCATATTAGGCAACAGTACAGAATGTCTCCTTTTATTTAAAGGTATTCATATATAAATATATATATATATATATATATATATATATATATATATATATATATATATATATATTTTACCGTTTAGAAATGAAAGCACGTAATGTGTCTTGTTCTCCCATTTGAAAAGTTGTAATAATTTGGACATATTCACTTATATTGTATTAAAGTAGTCATAAGTTTAGTATTTGGTCCCATATTCCTTACCTGCAGTGATTACATCAAGCTTGTGATTCTACAAACTTGTTGAATGCATTTGCAGTTTGTTTTAGTTGTGTTTTGGATGATGTTTTTCCCAATAGAAACTGAATGGTGAATAATGTCCTGTCATTTTGGAGTCACTTCACTTGTATTGTCAGTAAGAATAGAAGATGTTTCTGAACACTTCTACATTCATGTGGATGCTACCATGATTATGAATAATCATGAATGAATCGTGAATGATGATGAATGAGAAAGTTACAGAGGAACAAGGATCATACCCCCTCTGTTATTGGTAATGGTGAGAGGTTAGCATGTTTTGTTGTAGTCTCTGTAACTTTCACACTCATTATTATTCATGATTCATTCATGATTTTTCTTAATCATGTCATCATCAGGATTCATTTAGTAGTGTTTAGAAACATGTTATCTACTCACTTAGACAGAAAATTACTCCAGTCATCATCCACCATTCAGTTACTATTGGACAAAACATAACCCAAAACACAACCAAAACAAACTGCAAATGCAACCAACGAGTTTGGGACCAAATACTCAACTTTTGACTACTTTAATACACTATAAGTGAATTGGTCAGAATACTTTTGACTTCTTCAAATGGGGGGACTAGATACATAAAGTGCTTTCATTTCTAAACGGTGAAACAGATATGTATTAAAATACCCTCAAATAAAAGGTGAGATTATATACTGTCACCTCATATGAAACATTTAATCTCAAATCCAAAATGCTGGAGTATAGAGCCACATTTAAAATGTTATCTTCACTGTCAAACTAGATATGGTGTGGAACGTATACTCAATACAATCTAAATCTGATACCTCACTGTCTGTCTTTTGACTGATTGTCACGATCGTCTTGACGAGAAGTAGACCAATGCGCAGCGTGTTGAGCGAACATGATTGCTTTATTTAACAAAGCACGAAACACAAAACAAAACACGACTCGTGACGTCCTCAGTAACAATGACCAATACGGAAACAAAAACCCACAAACACAAGGTGAAAACAGACAGTTTAAATATGGCTCCCAATCAGAGACAACGAGCCAACAGCTGACACTCGTTACCTCTGATTGGGAGTCACTCAAACAAAGAAATACAACAACCTAGAACAACCCAACCAAGACACAGAACACAAAGAAACGAACACACCCTGGCTCAACATACAGAGTCCCGGAGCCAGAGCGTGACAGTACCCCCCCCTAAAGGCGCGGACTGCGACCGCGCCTTAACAAAACCCAAACAGGGGAGGGCTGGGTGGGCATTCCTCCTCGGAGGCGGCTCCGGCTCCGGGCTTGACCACCACCCTTCCACAATTCCCCCGTAGCGCCCCCGGTCCGGTCTGACCCCGCTGGCTGGATCTGGACCGGACATCGACGGAGCGGATTGCTCAAGCTCCGTTGTGGAGCAGCTGCCCGGTACCTGATCAGGCACCGGACTGACGACGCGCACCCCTGGCTTGGCGCGTGAGGCAGGAACTGACTGGACCTGGCTGATGATGCGAACCCCTGGCTTGGTGCGTGGAGCAGCAACGGACCGGACCGGGCTGACGATACGCACCCCTGGCTTGGTGCGTGGAGCCGGAACGGGCCTCACCGGACTGACGACTCGCACCCCTGGCTTGGTGCGTGGAGCCGGAACGGGCCTCATCGGACTGACGACTCGCATCCCTGGCTTGGTGCGAGTAGCAGGAACGGGCTGGACCAGGCTGACGACTCGCACCCCTGGCTTGGTGCGAGTAGCAGGAACGGGCTGGACCAGGCTGACGACTCGCACCCCTGGCTTGGTGCGAGTAGCAGGAACGGGCTGGACCAGGCTGACGACTCGCATCCCTGGTTTGGTGCGAGTAGCAGGAACGGGCTGGACCAGGCTGACGACTCGCACCGTAGGTTTGGTGCGAGTGGCAGGAACAGGCCGGGTCGGGCTGGCGACGCACACCGTAGGCTTGGTGCGTGGAGCAGGGACAGGCCGGGCTGGGCTGGCGACGCACACCGTAGGCTTGGTGCGTGGAGCAGGAACCGGCCGGGCTGGGCTGGCGACGCACACCGTAGGCTTGGTGCGTGGAGCAGGGACAGGCCGGGCTGGGCTGGCGACGCACACCGTAGGCTTGGTGCGTGGAGCAGGGACAGGCCGGGCTGGGCTGGCGACGCACACCGTAGGCTTGGTGCGTGGAGCAGGAACAGGCCGGACCGGGCTGGCGACGCGCACCGTAGGTTTGGTGCGTGGAGCAGAGACAGACCGGGCTGGGCTGGCGACGCACACCGTAGGCTTGGTGCGTGGAGCAGGAACAGGCCGGGCTGGGCTGGCGATGCACACCGTAGGCTTGGTGCGTGGAGCAGGAACAGGCCGGGCTGGGCTGGCGACGCACACTGTAGGCTTGGTGCGTGGAGCAGGAACAGGCCGGACCGTACTGGGAACACACACCACTGGCCTTAAACGGGGATCAGGAACGGGCCGGACCGGACTGGCAATACACCTCAGTACCTCTCGCCGTGCCTCAACAACTTCCTTCCCTCCTCTCGCCAAATGGCTCCCGTAACCCGGTGGCCTTCTCTCCACGTCTCCCATTTCGCCCTGTGACAGCCTCCTGCTGCCCAGTCGCCCAAGCCGTGTGCCCCCCCCTAAAAATGTTCTGGGGTTGCCTCTCGTCCCTCTGACGCTGACACTGCTTACGCCGTTGCTCCTCTCTCCGTCGCCTCTCAACCGTCTCACTCCATGGCCGGCGATCCATCCCGGCCAGGATCTCTTCCCAGGTCCAGGACCCCTGCCCGTCCAAAATCTGTTCCCACGTCCAGGCTGCCGATTCCTGGACACGCTGCTTGGTCCTAGTATGGTGGGTTTTTCTGTCACGATCGTCTTGACGAGAAGTAGACCAATGCGCAGCGTGTTGAGCGAACATGATTGCTTTATTTAACAAAGCACGAAACACAAAACAATACACGACTCGTGACGTCCTCAGTAACAATGACCAATACGGAAACAAAAACCCACAAACACAAGGTGAAAACAGACAGTTTAAATATGGCTCCCAATCAGAGACAACGAGCCAACAGCTGACACTCGTTACCTCTGATTGGGAGTCACTCAAACAAAGAAATACAACAACCTAGAACAACCCAACCAAGACACAGAACACAAAGAAACGAACACACCCTGGCTCAACATACAGAGTCCCGGAGCCAGAGCGTGACACTGATACTGCTTTTTAGTCTACTCAAATATTTGTACTATACATGTTTCTCTCTACAAGCAATATTATGATAATTTCTAATAATGATACATTAATTTATGAATATATATGGCAGGTTTCAGGACACTGGTTTTAATATGATTTGACTCTTTGCAGGCTGTCAGGCTGTCTAGTCACAGAGGAAGGCTGTGCTTCTCTGGTCTCAGCTCTGAAGTCAAACCCCTCACACCTGAGAGAGCTGGATCTGAGCTACAATCACCCAGGAGACTCAGGAGTCAGACTGCTCTCTGCTGGACTGGAGGATCCACACTGCAGACTGGAGAAACTCAAGTATGTAGAGGGTTTATGTCAATGTTCATATCAGACATGTTGGAGTTATCAGGCTAGTTAAGACAAACATTCTTACCACCACTTGGACTAAGTTATATAAAGACTGTGTGTGTGCGTGTGTGCGTGTGTGCGTGTGTGTGTGTGTGTGTGTGTGTGTGTGTGAATGTGTGTGTGTGTGTGTGGGTCCAGTGTGTGTGTGTGGGTCCAGTGTGTGTGTGTGTGTGGGTCCTGTGTGTGTGTGTGTCCAGTGTGTGTGTGTGTCCAGTGTTTGTGTCCAGTGTGTGTGTGTGTCCGGTGTGTGTATGTGTGTGTGTGTGTCTGTGTGTGTCCAGTGTGTGTATGTGTCTTTGTCCAGTGTGTGTGTGTGTGTGTGTGTGTCCAGTGTGTATGTGTGCACGTGTATCAGTACACACACTGGACACACACACACACTGGACACACACACACTCACACTGGACACACACACACTAGACACACACACACACACTGGACACACACAAACAATGGACACACACACACAGTGGACAAACACACACACACACACACACTGGACACACACCGGGGACACACACAAACACAAACACACACTGGACACACACACAAACACACACACACTGGACACACACACAAACACACACACACTGGACACACACTGGACAGACACACACACACTGTAAACACACACACTGGACACATACACACAAAGGACACACACACACACAAACACACACTAGACACACACACACACACACACACACACACACTGGACACACACACACACACACAAGGATTAATTTAGTAGTGTTTAGAAACATGTTATCTACTGTTAATAATGATACATTCATTCATGTATATACAGTACCAGTCAAACGTTTGGACACACCTACTCATTCAAGGGTTTGTCTTTATTTTTACTATTTTTTCCATTGTAGAATAATAGTGAAGACATTAAAACTATGAAATAACACATATGGAATAATGTAGTAACCAAAAAAGTGTTAAACAAATGAAAATATATTTTATATTTGAAATTCTTCAAATAGCCACCCTTTGCCTTGATGACAGCTTTGCACACTCTTGATATTCTCTCAACCAGCTTCACCTGGAATGCTTTTCCAACAGTCTTGAAGGAGTTCCCACATATGCTGAGCACTTGTTGGCTGCTTTTCCTTCACTCTGCCGTCCAACTCATCCCAAACCATCTCAATTGGGTTGAGGTCGGGTGATTATGGAGGCCAGGTCATCTGATCAGCACTCAATCCCTCTCCTTACACAGCCTGGAAGTGTGTTGGGTCATTGTCCTGTTGAAAAACAAATGATAGTCCCACTAAGCCCAAACCAGATGGGATGGCGTATCGCTGCAGAATGCTGTGGTAGCCATGCTGGTTAAGTGTGCCTTGAATTCTAAATAAATCACAAACAGTGTCACCAGCAAAGCACCCCCACACCATAACACCTCCTCCTCCATGCTTTACGGTGGGAACTACACATGCGGAGATCATCCGTTCACCCACACTGCTTCTCACAAAGACACGGCGGTTGGAACCAAAAATCTCAAATTTGGACTCCAGACCAAAGGACAAATGTCCACCTGTGTAATGTCCATTGCTCGTGTTTCTTGGCCCAAGCAGGTCTCTTCTTCTTATTGGTGTCCTTTAGTAGTGATTTATTTGCAGCAATTTGACCATGAAAGCCTGATTCACACAGTCTCCTCTGAACAGTTGATGTAGAGATGTGTCTGTGACTTGAACTCTGTGAAGAATTTATTTGGGCTGCAATTTCTGAGGCTGGTAACTCTGATGAACGTATCCTCTGCAGCAGAGGTAACTCTGGGTCTTCCATTCCTGTGGCGGTCCTCATGAGAGCCAGTTTCATCATAGTGCTTGATATTTTTTGCGACTGCACTTGAAGAAACTTTAAAAGTTCTTGAAATGTTCCTTATTGAATGACCGTCATGTCTTAAAGTAATGATGGACTGTCATTTCTCTTTGCTTATTTGAGCTGTTCTTGCCATAATATGGACTTGGTCTTTTACCAAATAGGGCTATCTTCTGTATACCCCCCTACCTTGTCACAACACAACTGATTGGCTCAAACTCATTAAGAAGGAAATAAATTCCACAAATTACCTTTTAAGAAGGCACACCTGTTAATTGAAATGCGTTCCAGGTGACTACCTCATGAAGCTGGTTGAGAGAATGCCAAGAGTGTGCAAAGCAGTCATCAAGGCAAAGGGTGGCTATTTAAGAATCTAAAATATATTTTGATTTTTTTAACACTTTTTTGGTTACTACATGATTCCATATGTGTTATTTCATAGTTTTGATGTCTTCACTATTATTCTACAATGTAGAAAAATAGTTTAAAAAATAAATAAACAAAAACTTGAATGAGTAGGTGTGCTCAAACATTTGACTGGTACTGTATATATACATTTATGAATAGATATGGCAGGTTTCAGGACTCTGATGTATCTGAAAATGTTGAAAAAATATATTTTCACCAACAAAGAATAGTAGTGTGATTTTAATAAGATTTGACTCTTTGCAGGCTGTCAGGCTGTGGAGTCACAGAGGAAGGCTGTGCTTCTCTGGTCTCAGCTCTGAAGTCAAACCCCTCACACCTGAGAGAGCTGGATCTGAGTAACAATGACCTGAAGGATTCAGGAGTGAAGCTGCTCTCTGCTGGACTGGGGAATCCCCACTGTAAACTGGAGACTCAGGTCAGTATTCCTGTAGTTGGTCAACAAGTGATACCTGTTCACCAGATCCACATGTGTTTACCAGGCACACATAGTCCACACCATATGTGTTTGGATAGTGAAGCTTACAGTTTTACATTTGGTGCTATGCTCCAGCATTTTGGATTTGAGATATAATGTTTCATATTAGGCGACAGTACAGAATGTAACCTTTTATTTGAGAGTATTTTCATACATATCTGTTTTACTGTTTAGAAATGAAAGCACTTTATGTATCTAGTTCTCCCATTTGAAAAAGTCTTAATAATTTGGACATATTCACTTATATTGTATTAAAGTAGTCATAAGTTTAGTATTTGGTCCCATATTCCTTACCTGCAGTGATTACATCAAGCTTGTGATTCTACAAACTTGTTGAATACATTTGCAGTTTGTCTTGGTTGTGTTTTGGATTATGTTTTTCCCAATAGAAACTGAATGGTGAATAATGTCCTGTCATTTTGGAGTCACTTCACTTGTATTGTCAGTAAGAATAGAAGATGTTTCTGAACACTTCTACATTCATGTGGATGCTACCATGATTATGAATAATCATGAATGAATGGTGAATGATGATGAATGAGAAAGTTACAGAGGAACAAGGATCATACCCCCTCTGTTATTGGTAATGGTGAGAGGTTAGCATGTTTTGTTGTAGCCTCTGTAACTTTCTCACTCATTATTATTCATGATTCATTCATGATCTTTATTAATCATGGCATCATCAGGATTAATTTAGTTGTGTTTAGAAACATGTTGTCTACTCACTTAGACAGAAGATTACTCCAGTCATCATCCACCATTCAGTTACTATTGGGCAAAACATAACCCAAAACACAACCAAAACAAACTGCAAATGCAACCAACGAGTTTGGGACCAAATACTAAACTTTTGGCTACTTTAATACACTATAAGTGGATTGGACAGAATTCAAATAGGGGGACTAGATACATAAAGTGCTTTCATTTCTAAACGGTGAAACAGATATGTATTTAAATACCCTCAAATAAAAGGCATTATATACTGTCACCTCATATGAAACATTTGATCTCAAATCCAAAATGCTGGAGTATAGAGCCACATTTAAAATGTTAGCTTCACTGTCAAAATATATATGGTGTGGACTGTATACTCAATACAATCTAAATCTGATACCTCACTGTCTGTCTTTTGACTGATACTGCTTTTTAAACTGCTCTGGTCAGTCTACTCAAATATTGGTAATATACATGTTTCTCTCTACAAGCAATATTATGATAATTTCTAATAATGATACATTAATTTATGAATAGATATGGCAGGTTTCAGGACACTGATATATCTGAATATGTTGAAAAAATATACTTCCACTATTTTCACCACCAAAGAATAGCAGTGTGGTTTTATTATGATTTGACTCTTTGCAGGCTGTCAGGCTGTCTAGTCACAGAGGAAGGCTGTGATTCTCTGGTCTCAGCTCTGAAGTCAAACCCCTCACACCTGAGAGAGCTGGACCTGAGCTACAATCACCCAGGAGACTCAGGAGTCAGACTGCTCTCTGCTGGACTGGAGGATCCACACTGCAGACTGGAGAAACTCAAGTATGTAGAGGGTTTATGTCAATGTTCATATCAGACATGTTGGAGTTATCAGGCTAGTTAAGACAAACATTCTGACCACCACTTGGACTAAGTTATATAAAGACTGTGTGTGTGTGTGTGTGTGTCCAGTGTCCAGTGTGTATGGACGCACACACTAACTGGACACACACTGGACACACACACACACTGGACACACACACACACTGAACACACTCACACACACTAACTGGACACACACACATGGGGCACATATACACAAACTGGACACACACACACACACACACTGTAAAAACACACACTGGACACAGACACACACACACACACAAAGGAAACACCACACACACACTGGACACACAAACACATACTTGACACACACTCACACTGGACACACAAACTGGACACACACATACACACGCACACATATACACATTGGACACACACACACACACACACACACACACACACACACACACACACACACTCACTCACACTGGACACACACACACACACACACACACACACACACTGGACACATACACACAAAGGACACACACTCACACAAACACACTGGACACACACACACACACACACTAACTGGACACATACACACAAAGGACAAATACACACACACACACTGGACACACACACACACTGGAAAAACACCCACTGGACACACACACAACAAACACACACACACACACACAAAGGAAACACACACACACACACTGGACACACACACATTGGACACACAACCACACACACACACACACTGGACACACACACACTGGACACACACACACACACACACTGGACACACACACACTCACACTCACACTGGACACACACACACAAACACTGGACACACACACACACACACTGGACACACTCACACACACTAACTGGACACACACACACACACACACTGGACACACACACACACACTGGACACACACACATTGGACATACACAAACACAAACACAAACATACTGGACACACATACACACACACTGGACATACACACACAAACACTTGACAAACACACACTGGACACACACACACTGGACACATACACACTGGACACAGACACACACACAGGACACAAACACACACTGGACACACACATACACACACACACATATACACACTGGACAAACACACACTGGACACACACACACACACACAGACACACAGGACACACACACTCACTACACTGGACACACACACACACTGTACACATATACACACACACACACACACACACAGACTGGACACACACACACACTGGACACACACACACACTGGACACACACACTGTACACACACACACGCTGGGGACACACACACACACACACACACACACACACACTGGACACACACACTGGAAACACACACACAGACACACTGGACACACACACACACACACACACTCACTCACACTGGACACACACACACACACACACACACACACTGGACACACACACTATACACACACACACACACACACACACACACACACTGGACACACACACATTGGACACACACTAGACACACACTGAACACACACACACACACAAACTAGACACACACTGGACACACACACACACACACACACACACACACACACACTGGACACACACACACACTGGACACACACACACACACACACACTGGACACACACACACTCACACTGGACACACACACACACACACACACACACACACACAAAAGGAAACACACACACACACACACTGGACACAGACACACACACACACACACACACACACACACACACTGGACACAAACACGCTTGGACAAAGTTATATGCTGACTGTGTGTGTGTGTGTGTGTGAGTTAAGGTGTATCCCTCAATGACTGTCTGTTCTTCTGCTTACCGCTACAGTGTGGAACATGGTGGAGAGAACACAATGAAACCTGGACTTAGAAAATGTGAGTGTTGACTGCTGTGAAGAATATAACTAAGAATAAGTCTTAATTCAAGTGAAGTCAAAGTCAAAGACCATCATTACTTACTTGGTCATATTAAATATCAGCTGTAGTTCTACAGAAGCACAAATCAGGGACCCCAAAGTTTACAAAGAGTTGCTTTGACAATGTGTGTGTCTGTGTGTGTGTGTGTGTTGCGTGTTCGTGTTACTTTAGAAATGTGTGTGTGTGTGTGTGCGTTCATGCATGAAAGTGTGAGTGTGTATGTGTATCCAGTGTGTATGTGTGTGTTCAGGATGTGTGTGTGTGTGTGTGTTCAGTGTGTGTGTGTGTTCAGGGTGTGTGTGTGTGTTCAGGGTGTGTGTGTGTGTGTTCAGGATGTGTGTGTGTGTTCAGGATGTGAGTGTGTATCCGGTGTGTGTGTGTGTTCAGGATATGTGTGTGTGTGTGTTCAGTGTGTGTGTGTGTGTGTGTGTTTGTGTGTGTGTTCAGGATGTGAGTGTGAGTGTGTATCCGGTGTGTGTGTGTGTGTGTTTGTTCAGGATGTGTGTGTGGTGTTCAGTGTGTGTGTGTGTGTGTGTTCAGGATGTGAGTGTGTATCCGGTGTGTGTGTGTGTGTGTTCAGGATATGTGTGTGTGTGTGTTCAGTGTGTGTGTGTGTGTGTGTGTGTTTGTGTGTGTGTTCAGGATGTGAGTGTGAGTGTGTATCCGGTGTGTGTGTGTGTGTGTGTTTGTTCAGGATGTGTGTGTGTGTGTTCAGTGTGTGTGTGTGTGTGTGTTCAGGATGTGAGTGTGTATCCGGTGTGTGTGTGTGTGTGTGTGTGTGTGTGTTCAGTGTGTGTGTGTGTGTGTGTGTGTGTGTGTTTGTGTGTGTGTTCAGGATGTGAGTGTGAGTGTGTATCCGGTGTGTGTGTGTGTGTGTGTGTGTTTGTTCAGGATGTGTGTGTGTGTGTTCAGTGTGTGTGTGTGTGTGTGTGTGTGTGTTCAGGATGTGAGTGTGTATCCGGTGTGTATGTGTGTGTTCAGGATGTGTGTGTGTGTTCAGGATATGTGTGTGTGTCCAGTGTGTGTTCAGGATGTGTGTGTGTGTGTGTGTGTGTTCTGTGTGTGTGTGTGTGTGTGTGTTCAGGATGTGAGTGTGAGTGTGTATCCGGTGTGTGTGTGTGTGTGTTCAGGATATGTGTGTGTGTTCAGTGTGTGTGTGTGTGTGTTCAGGATGTGTGTGTGTGTTCAGTGTGGGTGTGTGGGTGTGTGTGTTCAAGGATGTGTGTGTGTGTGTGTGTGTGTTCAGGATGATGATGAATTGTAATATTGTGTCCGGTTTTATCCATCAGATGTCTGTGATCTCACACTGGACCTAAACACAGTAAACAGACTCCTCTCTCTGTCTGAGGAGAACAGAAAGGTGACATGGAGGAGAGAGGAGCAGCCGTATCCTGATCACCCAGAGAGATTTAAGGACTGTGAACAGCTGCTGTGTAGAGAGGGTCTGACTGGGCGCTGTTACTGGGAGGTAGAGTGGAGTGGGAGAGGGGCTGGTATAGGAGTTACATATAAAGGAATCAGCAGGAGAGGAAGGGGTAATGACTGTTGGATTGGATGGAATGACAAGTCCTGGAGTCTGATCTGCTCTGACAACAGTTACAGAGCCTGGCACAATAATAAGTCCACTACCATAGACGTCCCCTCCTCCAGCTCCCACAGAGTAGGAGTGTATCTGGACTGGCCAGCCGGCACTCTGTCCTTTTACAGAGTTTCCTCTGACACACTGACCCACCTGAACACATTCCACTCCACATTCACTGAGCCCCTCTATCCAGGGTTTAGGGTTCATGTTGACTCCTCAGTGTCCCTGTAAATAATAACCATGGTAACACTGACACACACACACACACACACACACACAAACTGGACACACACTGGACACACACACACACATTCACACTGGACACACACACACACACTGCACAAACACACACACACACACTGGACACACACACACACACACACACTGGACACACACACACACTCACACTGGACACACACACTGCACACTGCACACACACACACAAACACACAATTGAGACACACACACTGGACACACACACACTGGACACAAACACTAGGTACACACACACACACACACACACACACACACACACACACTGGGCACACACACACACACACTGGACACACACAGACACACACTGGACACACACACACACACACACACACACACACACACACTGGACACACACACATGCTGGACACACAAACACTGGACACACACACACTGGGTACACACACACACACACTGGACACACACACACCAACACACACTGGACACACACACACACACGCACACATACACACACTGGACACACACACTGGACACATACACACTGGGGACACACACCGGACACACAAACACTGGACACACACACACACACACACACACTCACACATACACACACAGGACACACAACGGAGACACACACACTGGACATACACACACACTGGACACACACACACACACACTGGACACACACACACTGGACACACACACACTGGACTCACACACACCGGACACACACACACACACCGGACACACACACACACACAGGACACACACACACACACTGGACACACACTCACAGGACACACACACACACACACACACACACATACTGGACACACACACAGACACACACTGGACACACACACACACACTGGACACACACACATGCTGGACACACAAACACTGGACACACACACACTGGGTACACACACACACACACACACACACACTGGACACACACACACACACTGGACACACACACACCAACACACACTGGACACACACACACACACGCACACATACACACACTGGACACACACACTGGACACATACACACACTGGACACACACAGGAGACACACACACTGGACACACACACACACACACTGGACACACACACACACCAGACACACACACACACACAGGACACACACACACACACTGGACACACACACTGGGTACACACACACACACACGCACACGCACACACACTGGACACACACACTGGACACACACGCACACATACACACACTGGATACACACACTGGACACACACAAACACACACACTGGACACACACACACACACACACACACACAGGAGACACACACACTGGACACTCACAAACACTGGACACACACACACTGGACACACACACACACACTGGACACACATACAGGAGACACACACACACACACACACACATATTGGACACACACACACACACACACACACACACACTGGACACACACACACACACTCTGGATACACACACACACACACACACTCACACATCTTCTTATAATAGTGAGGACCTTGACACAGGACCTTCAAATGAGGACCATCATTTCTGATAGAATTGGGAACAAACAGACTCCTCATTCCAGCACTAAGTTTCCAACAAACACAGACATCACTTCAAAACCTGATAAACTCCAATGAACAAATAGACATGCAGGGCACTAGTCTAGTGAGGACCAGTGGTTGCTAGGCAGTTTCTGGATCCCAGGTTCCAGAACAGCTTCTATCCCAGTTCTATCTGCCTGTTAAATCAAGCAACCTAAACTGTTTCCATCAGACTTTTAGAACATCACTGAACATTTTTTCCTTTTATGATCTTACCACTTTGCATGTTTTATTGATGTTCTTATGATATATTTTACTGTTTGTGTGTACGTACCACAGGAGGTTGGTGGGACCTTAGTTGGGGAGGACAGGCTTGTAATGGCTGGAGCGGATTGAGTGGAATGGTATCAAATACATCAAATACATGGTTTCCATGGTTTCCATGTGTTTGATGCCATTTCATTGGCTCCGTTCCAGCCATTATTATGAGCCGTCCTCCCCTCAGCAGCCTCCACTGGTATGTACTGTCCTATGTGAGCTCCAACAAGGAATTCCAATGTATCTATTACTTTTAATACCTGCAAATGGCAAATAAACTACTTGAACTCCTTATGAGTGTCTGCAGCCGACTAGGCTGTTGCCGTCTGACAAGATGCCATCTGACATTACAGGAATATTCTGCAAATGTTGATGAATCCACCCAAAACAACATGTAGTCTTTCCCCTAGACTCCCATGAAGTTATAGTGGGACGTTATGAGTTGACGTTAAGGTAACATACTCAGAACATACTGCACTTTGTTGATACTGTTTTAGATGTATCCTCTGTTTAACCATTTAATCTCTTACAATAACACTTAAAATACCAATGGGATCATTTATGGATGTCCTTTATGTAGGAAAACTAATTGTATACGGACATATGGTCCATAACTGTACAATTGTACATTGATATATTGTACTTTTCATAATAAAACATACTTTAAACAAGAAAAAGCATGTTAATTGTGAAAACAATGTCGTTATTGATTTTACATTGTCCTCTCCCAGTCACAGGTTGACTTTTGTCATGAATCTTGCCCTGGAGGCAGAATTGCGCAATTTCCTCTAGATATGCCAGCTGCATAGTCAAAATTGGCTATATCGTAAACATTTGTGGAAAATAATTTTGTTTTATGGTCTTAATTTAAGGTAAGGATTAGCAGTGAGGTTAAGGTTAGCATTAAAATCAGATATTATTACTTTATGCCTGTGCCAGCTAGTGACCACTTTGCAGAACTGCCTCCAGGGCAAGATTCATGACAATAAATGCCAACCTGCCTCCCAGTCATCCCCTCCCTATCTCTACAAGGCTGCAGAACATGCAAGCTAGTGATGCGGGGGTTGTCTCATAACCCACAGTCCCCAGGCGGGTGGGTGGCAGGCAGGTTCAATACAGAGAAAACAATAGACTACATAAGAAAATCCATCAATGGATCATTATTGTGCAATTTACACTAAGTGGACAAAACATTAAGGACACCTGCTCTTTCCATGACAGACTGAGCAGATTAATCCAGGTGAAAGCTATGATCCCTTATTGATGTCACTTGTAGATGAAGGGGACGGGACAGGTTAAAGAAGGATGTTTAAGCCTGGAGACAATTGAGACATGGATTGTGTATGTGTGCCATTCAGAGGGTGAATGGGCAAGACAAAATATTGATGTGCCTTCAAACGGGGTATGGTAGTAGGTGCCAGGCACACCGGTTTGTGTCAAGAACTGCAACGTTGCTGGGTTTTTCACGCTCATGGTACACCACACAAAGGACATCCAGCCAACTTGACACAACTGTGGGAAGAATTGGCGTCAACATGGGCCAGCATCCCTGTGGAACGCTTTCAACACGTTGTAGAGTCCATGCCCCGATGAATTGAGGCTGTTTTGAGGACAAAAGTGGGGAGGTAACTCAATATTAGGAAGGTGTTTGATATAATGTCTTTTGATACAGCATTTATGGTGAGAGAGAGGAGAAGGACACGCCATGAGTTGTGTCGGTCACGGATGGGGGGCCAGAAGGTCGGCGTGCCAAGATAGATTAGGGGCCACTGTTGCTAATCTTAGAAAGAGTACGTGATGGAATGGCCTGGCTAGGGTGCCACACGATACTATGTACGGGGATCCTATTGTAGGAGATGAGTGACACTCAATAATGATTGGCAACTGTGGGATGGAAGTAGCTCGGAGAGCATTATATAAACTGAAAGGTTTTCTATGGAAGTCATTCAGATGACAAGAGGCTACGCCCGTACCGCTTGAATCCAGTACTGTAACCATTAAATAACAATGAATCAACTCTCCATCTAAGTGGTCGACTACTCTCTTACATCCTGAAGTACGAGATACCAGAGAAACTCTTCATAACAGTGTTGTAAATATTTAGTCCACTCAGTGTATAACCTGTAGCTACACTGTGCAGTTAGCACCTTAACAGACGGCCCCTGTCTTTATCAGCATCATAAAAGATGACAGTATTTCAACCACATCAAATATGCATCCAAGCCAAAAGACTAATGACACAGGAGTGGTATCTGATTCTACACTATAGGAACCTTTTCAAGTGGTTATGAGAGGTCATATTATTTCATATGAGTCTGCCATAAACAAAAGGGAATGGCATGTGACTGGAGGAGATCGCCTGCCCAACATCCTCTATTCTGACCAACAGAGACAAATCCAGTCCCTTTGAACTACCTAGATCTGTCCAGCAGGGTTGCCCACTCAGTCCTCTGCTCTTCGCTGTCTCCCTTGAACCCCTGGCGATACAAGTAAGGGATCATCCTAATATCCAAGGTCTTAAAGTAGGAAACATAGAAAGCATCATTTCGTTATATGCAGACAATGTGCTTTTATACCTCTCAGACCCAGTAGCCTCTGTTCCTAACCTACTAGACTCAATCAATTCATTTGGCAAACTATCTGGAAATTCAATAAATTGGGGAAAAAGTGACCTCATGTGTATCTCAGATAATTTTACAACAAGTGAGCTAGAGAGGATACCATTTAAAACTTACCTGGGTCTAAACATACCTAGAAACCCAAAGCTCATCTGTAAATAGTATTTTTCTCCAACTACACAGAGGCCTCTACCGGTCATCTCAAGGGACCTGGGGGTAAAGAGTATTTTTCTCCAACTACACAGAGGCCTCTCTACTGGTTGAATAATAATGAAGGTAGGTCAATTCAATTCAAATAATATAGCTAGTAACTTCAAAATACTTACAGCTGCCGTTTTCTTTGTGAACATGGTGAGATGGAGGAAGCCGCATACACATGTAGAGTTGTGGGGGAGGGGACAAGTTTCCCAAATAGACACTGGCTTTAGATCAGGTTTAAATTCCCCCCACTAATGATCCTTGTTAGGTTTGGGGGAGGGGAAGCTGATCCTAGATCTGTATCTAGGGGAAACTTCACCCCAGCAAAGAGAGATGGGGGAAGAGGAGGAGAGAGAGCGTTGCTCTCAGGATTGACAGATCATGTACAACATCTACCAGTAGGAAATTGGTGTCAGAATATAATATCTGACCTTTAGCAGTTCTAATGTCTTCATTTGCTCCATTTCATTAGTCTTGTTGATTGATTGCTGATATCTAGTTTCACAGGTGAGATGGTGTTGATGAAGAGCATCCATCCGTTTTAGTAACGCATTAATAGTAATGCATTCATAGACATATAGTTGATACTGGTGGTCCTACCCATCCCCCACTTCACTACATTAACCCTACACTTGCTGCTCACATGGTGGTTTGTCTAAATGTATCTGACTTTAGGTCAGTTTTTAAGGTTCAGAAGGTAAAGATTGTGTTAGGCTGTGTCAGGAACACTGCCGCTCCCAGATCACACATTGCCCTATATAAGTATATACTGTAGCAAGCTGAACCCAACACCTACCAATTACCACCTTCTGGTCTCTTGGTGTAATGGATAAGGTGTTGGCTTGATAGTCGCTGGACCCGGGTTCGAGTCCCGGTTGGAGCTATCCCTTAATTCGTTACATTGGTGTCAGAAGTGGGATAGTGCCTGTGAGGCCATCAAAGAGGCATGTACACGTGAGAGACTTGCTATAAAGAAGTGTGGGGGCATGCTCTCCCCAAGGAAGGGGGTAATATAGCGACCTTAATCCAACACCTAGCCACAACATCGAGAGGTTCGGACCTCTTGGCGTAGCGCTTGTTGGGTTCTGACTTCTAAACATGAAATAGATTTATTAATGTCACTGAGGGAGAGAGGGGAATGTATAACGTTTCCATTCTGTCAGGATATGTTATTGTTAGCCATCAGGGATCCTATTGGAGGAAAAGAGACACAGTCTGGTACAAGTCAACATGACAGCCGTGAGTTGGGGAGGAGTGAGCAATTTGGGCAGAGGTCAGGTTAGATGAAGTGAGGAAGAACATACATCACTAATCTTCTGGATAGCAACAGAGGTGTATTGGCTGTTCAGATGTGGAAGGAGGGGCTCAGCATAGGAGGAAGGGTTAAATACCAGTGCTTGTGTGAATATGTTCTTTGTCTTATGCAGCTGTATGATCCAATGGGTGAATAAACTTGGTTTGAGCTTTACTAAACGTCCCTGAGTTTTACTAGGTTCATTTAGAACCTAACACGCTTAAGGTGTTGGCTTGACAGTTGATGGACCCAGGTTCAAAACCCGTTTGGGGCTACCCCCTGAATTCACTACACTATATTTGTTTGCCTACGGGCAGGGA
Source organism: Coregonus lavaretus (assembly GCF_964263955.1). NCBI lineage: Eukaryota > Metazoa > Chordata > Actinopteri > Salmoniformes > Salmonidae > Coregonus > Coregonus lavaretus. The sequence goes on from NW_028157650.1 coordinate 86,301, forward strand.
GACCCGGGTTTGAGAAGATTTCCTAGGAAGCCCATGCTAGAAGTGTTAGGAGGTGGAAGTTAGAGAATTAGTCCAGTAACTGAAAGGTCACTGGTTTGAGTCCTGAGCCAGACAACAAAACGTGGGATTGGATCTGAACTGGCAGATCTGTGACCAACCCCCTTCAGAAAGACAAATTCCCTTTGTTCCCTGTAACATGGACTAATAAAGTTGTACTGTGCTGTGCTGCACTTTATTAAACAGAACCTGAGAGTCCAGCATGTCAGGGGATGGGGTGGGGGGGTGGGGGGTGAGAGCAGCAGTGGGGGATGGGTAGCTAGTCCTTGATTGGCTGTAGACCTGGGAGCCACAACTGCCAAGAGAAATTCAATCTACCCTTTTTATCAGCCAAGCCAACATACTGTTTTACACACCGTTTTTGTGGACTGTTAATGTTTATATTTAAAATCAACACTGAGCATTTCATGTTATAATCTGTTATTTATCAAATCTTATATTGAAACCATATACAATATGCACCAGAAATGGTTGTAATGAAAACCTGAGACACTCCTATAGACCGATGGAATTATGAGGAGGGGAAAATTATGTATATCTGAAAGATATCAAGTAATTTAGGATTTGAAGTCAATTCTTGCGTGGGAAACTGCAGTCTGGTTTGTTTGTCTGAGTGAACAGAGCAGTTGGGGGAAGGGAATACACATACAATGTTTCAATCTCCAACTGTCTTGTTTCACAGACTCCTGTGAGAGAGAATATAGTAGACGGTTGCTGTCAAAAAGTGATTGGTGAGTTTTCCTGTGTCCTGTGTTTATGACCTTTTAAGGACATCCTGTCCGGAGGTTCTCTTCACTATTTAGGGTGTGCTTATGTAACTTGATAGTGCAGCTGTTTCTTTGAAGTAAAGCACATTGATGAGGAATATATGATCTATTATGCTGTGAGAGAAAGAGCACATATTTACCTGATTTGTTAAATATTAATAGTTAACAATGAATATGATTAACAATAGTAGAGACATTTCTTAACTACCAATGCTGTGCATTTGGTAAGGATGGTTCCCTCCAGCTCCCTGCAGCTGGTCTGGGCGTGTAGTCAAGGACATGGGATAGAGATCAACTGGAGGAACAGGTAGACCTGGATTGTTTCAATTTCTCGTTGCTTCCACACAGCCACAAGAAGAAAACATGGTGGCTCCTGATCTGCCAGGGAGGGGCGTGCTTGGATGAAAAGCAGAGATTGTTTTGGACAATTTGCAGAACTTATGAAGAGCGATACAAATCCTGTTGACTCTGTATTAACTTCTGCCTGCAATTGCATAACTAAAGATATTTTACATATACTCAGAAGCCGTTGTCTGTGTCATTTTCTAAAGTTTAAAGTTTGTTTGAGAATAAGAGAATATCAGCACTGTGCAAAGAACCCTCTACAACATGTTGGAAATAAAAAGTAATGGCCTGGTGATTGATGTGTCGTGTACTGACCTAGTTGAACTTAAAGTTTGAACTGTTTGAAAAATGTGAAACAGTTGGGAATTTTTGTAGTGAACTTATGGAGCTGCTCTGTAGTGAGCTTGTGACCCCTTGTAGAATGAAAAAGTAATTTCTGGGTAGGTCTGCCTGAGTAAAAGTAAGTATTAGACTTGTCCTGTGAACACTACGAGCGACAAGAAACCTCAAGAGAGATGAACCACAGAAAACTACAGAAAACACGTCTCCTAGACCAATTCAAGGTGTGTTGTGTCCTTCATGTCTGGGCCACAAGGACAAAACCATCTATGCCATTCTTTGTGATGCACCTGATTGTTTTAATGGTGGGATTGATATGAGTGGAGGCCAACTGGACGATTCAACAGTGAAGATTTTCACACACAGCTGTCTCATCAACCTTTTTCAGCCAAAAACCGGGAGTTTTTCTCCTGCGTTTCGCATGAGGGAATGGCTTAAGATAAGACTTGCTCTATGTCAGATCTAAAAGGCCCTGAATGGAACATCCCTGCCTGGGTACGCATTGGAAGAGGAAGTCTGTGGGCCAGATGATTTGAAAGTCATACGAAACTCTTCAGTAGCGTAGAGTCCAGACTCCAAAGTGGCAATTTTAGGTTGTTCTAAATTCAATAGCGCAAATGCCACCAAATCTGTTAGTTCGTATGTATTTTCAAAACGCTTGCACAGAGGTCAACTATTTTGTTGCCTGTCTTTAGCTTCCAGTGGCGAGATTGGTTTAAGGTGCTTGATATGATGAAACAAGTGCAACAGTTTTTCCACCATCATGAACATTTACGAAGATGGTCCCTTCTGTCCTCAAGACAAAACTTGGGCTTATCGGCAAGAAGGTTGATCTATCATGGAAAAGAAAACATGTGAAACCTTTAAGGCCATGGAGAGCCTGGTGGAAGAGGCAACGTCTGAGTCCCTCTCAGCTTGAAGACGGGGATTTGGAGACGGGGGTGTCGGGTTACAAAAGGCCCCTGAAAAGGAGAAAAATGCTGATTATTATAATAATTATACATTTAAACATGTTTATGATCCATATAAAGGTTTAGTAGTAAACATTAGCGTCATAGTTTAATATTCAATATTGTTTAGTGAACTTTAATCACTTGTATATAAATGCTTCCATTTCTGTAGCAACATTTTAGAAGAAAATAAAAGGTTTGAAAGAAAATTGTATTTCCCTTCAATGAATTACAGCTCTCTCTCTCTTTCTCCGTCCCTCCCCTCTCTCTCTCTCTCTCTCTCTCTATATATATATTTCTCCGTCCCTCCCCTCTCTCTCTCTCTCTCTCTCTCTCTCTCTCTCTCTCTCTCTCTCTCTCTCTCTCTCTCTCTCTCTCTCTCGCTCTCTCTCTCTCTACACAAGAGCCACTGGTTCTTTGGGTTGTGTGTGTGTGTGAGCGTGTGTGGTGTTTCTTTAAAACAACTGTTTTGTAAACCTGTTTACCCTTTTAGAAAGAGTTCTCAGCTATCCATATTTTAATGGTCAACAGTTTGCTCATCTAGGGGGTCCCTTTTTAAACCTGTTTAACCTTTAACCTTTTAAAAATAGCTCTCAGGGTGGGAATGTCTGGGAGGCGTCCGAGGATGGAATGTCCAGTGGATGTCTCAGTCAATTAAAAACAAAAAAAACAATTGTATTCTTAAAGATGTCCCGTTTTACTGCTGACCTAAACAGATCCATTTGACCCCATAAAAGAGCGTCCGTGGGATGTCTCAGTCAACCAAGAAAAAAGACCCAGAGGACCAGAAGGCCTGTAGACATACGTCTTAAAGAGACTCCTTGAATCATTTATTCCTCATGGAGCATTTTGAAGGTGAGTTGGATTTTCAATATGATGAAGGCTTCTATATCTAACTATGCGTATATATATATATATATATATATATATATATATATATATATATATATAATTTATGTTGTATATTATAAATGAATGTTTTTAATAATGTATTGTATAAAATGATATAGTATATAATGAATGAGATGTTGTGTTATTGATTTTTTTAAACGAGAATGGACTCTACCTACATATGTATATATCCTACTGTTTATACCAAACAAATGTCTATTTTATGTGACATGTCTCAAGGTGTCTCAGAACCCATGAAAATGCATGCCAAACCAAGTCTCTACTCAAGAGTGGACCACTGGCTTCACCTAGTGGATGTACAGTTACATCACAGTTATAGAAAAATGACTAGTCAATTGATTATGTGTGTGTGTGTGTGTGTGTGTGTGTGTGTCTAGAATGTTACTATTATATATTTATATATATATATATGTATTTATCCTACTGTTTTTACCAAACAAATTTCTATTTTATGTGAAGTGTCTAATCAAGAGTGGACCACTGGCTCCACCTAGTGGATGTTCAGTTACATCACAGTTGTAGAAATAAATTACCCAGCACGTTAGTATACTATTCTATATCCCTCTCTCAATGGATAACAATTCACTCAATGTATAACAATGGTTTTTTAAATATTTAACAGTATTTCAATATTTGGTTTTTGCAGACATTTTAAGACTGGATGACATACAATTTTCAGGTAATTAATATTATTATTTTATTTCTTTGTTTTTTTTATGGGGGTAGATCAGCTTAATATTGCAGATAGATTGTATCTTCCATCAATGTAATTGTCTGCATCACTTCCAGTCCCCCATGTTTTTTATATATACACACACATATTTACATTTACGTCATTTAGCAGACGCTCTTATCCAGAGTGAGTGAGTGCATACATTATTTAATTTTTTTCTCCATACTGGCCCCCCGTGGGAATCGAACCCACAACCCTGGCGTTGCAAACGCCATGCTCTACCAACTGAGCTACATCCCTGCCGGCCATTCCCTCACCTACCCTGGATGACGCTGGGCAAATTGTGCACCGCCCCATGGGTCTCCCGGTCGCGGCCGGCTACGACAGAGCCTTGATTTGAACCAGGATCTCTAGTGGACCACTGCGCCACTCGGGAGATAATACACATACACATACATATACACACATATATATATATATATATACATATATATACATATATACACACATACATACACACATACATACCCACATACAGTGAGGGAAAAAAGTATTTGATCCCCTGCTGATTTTGTGATTGACAGTTCTTTTGTGTTTCTTCCATTTGCGAATAATCGCACCAACTGTTGTCACCTTCTCATCAAGCTGCTTGGCGATGGTCTTGTAGCCCATTCCAGCCTTGTGTAGGTCTACAATCTTGTCCCTGACATCCTTGGAGAGCTCTTTGGTCTTGGCCATGGTGGAGAGTTTGGAATCTGATTGATTGATTGCTTCTGTGGACAGGTGTCTTTTATACAGGTAACAAACTGAGAATGTGTACTTCCTAATATAAAAGGCTTATCAGGACTGATAAGAAGACAGGATGAAGTAGCATGCTGTGTCTCAACTAACAATGGTATGCAGACTTTCTTTAGAAAAGGTGAAGGTTTGTCTGCCAGACCTACCAGGAGAATCTGGACATTTTCTGCGACTTGGAGACTATGTGGTGGTAAAGGATTAAGGAAGTCATTGATGGACAACACCCAAGTGGGAAGGTTAGTAATAGGTGTTGATGGCTACCTTGATGGAGGGGCAAGTAAGAGAGAGAGATTCCTAAATCTATATGTACCATTGTAGGACTTTTCTAACGCAAAGGAGGAAGGTGGCACCGCTTCGGCGGAGCATTGTTTTGTTTTGTCTGTGTGTTTTTGCAGCAGAGACTATTGGTACGCTGATAGAAGGATTCACTCCACAGAGAGATGGTGATAAATGGAGAAGGACTCTGCATGATCAGAGAACTAGTGAAGGAAGAAGGTTCATGCATCATCACACCGTCTACACCAACGGAGGTATGGATAGAGGGGAGATTGAACAGGTATCATGTCAACCGATGCTACAGAAGGCTACGAGGAAACTGATGATCTGGAGATGATAGTAGGTACATACACTGCTAAAGTGATAGTATTGAGAATGCATTGAGATAATGATCTGTATTTATTTTCAGGATGAGGAAAGTCATAATTGAATTATGAATGTTTATAGTGTATGTTAATATAAGTATACATTCTGAAAGTTTTAATGGGTGATTAAGTTGAGAGTTTTCATTTTCAGTGATAAGGATAAAGTGAATAAGAATTGTCATTTTAAATTTGGTTGAGTTAAGTAATTTGGTTGGTTATAATTGATAAGATTCATGAGTGATTTAAGTGAATTATTAGTATGTATAAGGATAGACATGTTTTCTATAGATATTAGGGGTTAAAACGGTGATACATTTAGGTCATGTCTTAGGATACATTTATATGATTTATTGAATAGACATTGTTGACTCATACTGTTTGAAACATGGAAGTTAAGGTGAGGATTGTGAATGAAATCATGAATATGTTGATTAATTGGGTTAAAGTATTAACATATTAGTAATGATATAGATTTGAAGTATGGGGTGATATTGATATGGATGTTTAGATTGGTAAATATCTATGTTGATAGGAAAGTAATTAATTGGTTCCTATCATGGGGTTATGATATTTTCATATGATGTGAATTTGGTTGAATTATTAAAGCAGGAATAGTCTAGGGATGTGATGATGTAACAGGGAGTGATAATAGAGTGTTATAATGTGTATGTTATATCAGGTATATTAGGAGGACAAAGGCGGAGTTTAACATTGTATATTTTAACAATCATGGGTTTTTAAGAATTGGTTCTGAGATGTTAATCATTAGCAATGGATGCTATTGTATTAAGATTAGGAGGATATGGTAATTTGAATGCTGTTGAAGTATTTTCCAAGTTTTTTTAGTGGTAATTCCATAGGAACATGGATGGCAAGTATTATATGTCCTCTAGTGGCAATAGTACTTACTGTAGCTATAGTTATGGGGTGTTGTTTTCACATTTTTCAGGGATTGATTTTAAGATCTGTACGAACGATTACTAACATGGCAGTTATTACAGTTAGAGATGTATCAGTTAATGTTAATACAAGGAGGGAAATGACTAATTATTATTCTATGTCGTTTTATTTCAGTTTAGAGTACATTGAATGTTCCTCATTCAGGACTAGCTCTCTCACTCTGACCTTATTATGGTCTGAATCATAGATATGACTATTGCCAAATTATAAAATTCTTCATAATTATCAGTATTATAAATTACCCTCAACTCTGTATAATAAATTACCTTAAATTCCTCATCCTATGCCTCTTGGCTTTCCAGTGTGGGTGATCAATTCACACTAGAAAGTCAAGACAGAGTTCAGAGGTCATTCAAACCCTTCAAAGAAGTGTTCCATTTTATAGTATAAACTAAGTATTAACCACAGTCAAAACATTTCGTAAATGTTTTGCATCCCCAGTGTACAGTAAGTCCTCATTACATTTCTTCTCAAAATAAATCACGTGTTTACCCAAAACTCACATATAAAACCAAAAACTTCAGAAAGTTCCATGTGTGTGTTCGTTTAAGACTTATCATCTTTGACCCGTTAAAACCCCCTGAAATCAAAATAACAACCCTATATAACCATTATAATAGGTGGGTTGTGTGTGGTTATTTGAAAAACCCTATTGGAAAACAACAAACAAAACTAGCCAGGCCTTATTTAATTTGGTAGCTCCCTCTTATGACCTAATTATAAGACTGACGAATTTTACTAACTGCTCCCCCTAGCCCACAGACTTTTGAAACATCCCAATGAGAGATAAGAAAATCCCCCTTTTCCTGGAAGAGAAAGTATACATTTCGTTAACATCCAATTATAATCAGCAATCCAAAAATATTAATTTCACACAAAACATGATGCAGATATACCCTGTCCTCACATCAATAATTGTTTGTTTCCATCTAATTCCTCATAACTACTCCAGCAGAAGATTACATAAAATCTCTCAAAAGATGAAAACCACTCAAGGTTCTTTGAGTATTTTTAATGATGACTCTTAATACCTCATTCTTTTTAATTCTCACAATGATTATCAAACCCCAAAATCGGCTTCATTTCATCCCATATCATATTACTATCTACCCCTTAGATTGTTTCTTTCACTAAACGTAATATTTGAGACATTCACAAATATATTCACTAACTACGCGTGAAGAATCAATGATATTCCAAGCGTCGATTAAAAAGTTGTTTGAGACGTGATCTCCTACACCTTCCTTAACATACCACGTTTCATTGAGTTGACTACACCTTCTAATATTAACCTATAAACCCTTTTTGGTAATGTAATAATCTCCACTTGTTGCATTGATGTTTTAAAATAAAAACCCATTGTTTAATAAATTCAGAACTTACAAAAAAAATTTACTACTTCCCTATCAGCATAATAGTAAAAACTACCTCCCATTGTTCAACGTACCAGAAACAGATTATCGTTTTTAGAATGAATTAGCTGTCTGCATAACTCACTGATGGTTAAACAAACTATAGAATTTAATAATAATAATAAAAAAATGGTCAAAGAACGTTCCATATTCAACTATTCAGATATCTGCTCCACATTACCCCCTGCATCCTTTACATCCTGATATAGCACAGCAAGCACTACTCTCTTTCACCCGCTTACTAAATCATGGCATCAGTCAATTCTATCCACAAACCACTACTACCTAATAACATATTTGCATTCACATAACTAGACAGCATTATTTTCATATTAGTCAACTCAAACAATCCAATTCAACCTTTCTCATCTCTCAATTAACCTATTTTCCTTTTCAAACAATCCAATTCGACATTTCTCATCTCTCAATTAACCTACTTTCTTTTTCAAACAATCCAATTCGACATTTGTCATCTCTCAATTAACCTATTTTCCTTTTCAAACAATCCAATTCGACATTTCTCATCTCTCAATTAACCTATTTTCCTTTTCAAACAATCCAATTCGACATTTCTCATCTCCCAATTAACCTACTTTCCTTTTCACACAGAAAACCCTCTACAATCTCTTTTATCCTCTACTGCTGTCTTTCCATCTAACGGTACTTTAGCAGGTTACAAATTATTGTTAAGTTATAGTCAAAACAAATAAAACCTCCATTCACAGAGATGCCACTGAAACTACTATGTTATCCTAGCCGCCATGGGTTGGTAGGACAATCTCTTTCGTATAATCTTATCAATTAAATCAGTGATTCAGGTCAACAGCATCAATGTAACAGTTTTGCTTCCTTCCCTACATGGTCTTGAACCAGGGACCCTCTGCACACATTAACAACAGTCATTCAAACAAAAGGCGCAACCTTGCAGAGCAAGGCAGACAACACCTTCAAGGTTGCAGAGCAAGTTACGTCACCAATCTAAACGCTACTAGTTAACACCACTAACTAGCTCCCCATTTCACACCGTTAACACTCACCACCCTTTTACCTCCTCCCTTTCCGCAGCAACCAGTGATCTGGGTACACCAAACTTAACCCATTATGACACTTACAGCTCTCTCACGTTCAGCCAACCCCGGTTGCTAACACCCACAGATCAAACAGCGTTCTGCCTTTCCCTCTATCGTAGGGTTTAAAAAACGAACTTTACAACTTTAACAATCCTAGATGGCTGTAGTAGCTTCATGTTTGGGTTCGGTTTATCTGTTAGGATATTGGGTCAGTAATATTTCTGTAGTTACCTCAGCTAAAAGTTTCTATATTCCTCAGTTAATGTTATCTTTCATACTCTGCTTCTTTCCAACACAGCTTTTTTATCCCTGGTGTTTTTTAAAACTCTTTTTATACTCTTTGTCCCGTTGCTTCACTTCCCATTTTAAGAAAACACCCTCTCTTCCCTGTGCTTCGTCACTATCCTACACTATTATTTAGAAGTCAGCAGATCTAGGTAACTGGTTTGCTACAAGTAACAAACCAAACACTTGCTGTAGTTGAGAAGCGTATTTTGAATTTATATCCATATTATCAATATCCAGTTTATTGACAGACATTACGCCACCATTCCCCATCGTTTAATCTAGCACACCATAATGCAACGCAAAAAAAATTACTACCACGAAATCGTCTCGCTAAACCAGCACGCTGATAAATCTTCAATTCTACAACACCAAAAATAAATACTTTGTAGTATCTGTCTAAGCAACACATACCACCAGTAGAATTACACTCAGAAACCCAGATTGGTTTACTCTATGCTATTGCCCCAATGCTATTGAAATGACACAGAAATCACACAAATAGTGCAATTATACTGTCTTATCTTCTCACCATCCGATACAAAACGAAGTTCCTTCACTACATCACCTTACCTCTGCAATGAAAATTAGTTTCATAGAAACCCCAAATTGGCTTTATAATATGTTATAAGTTACGTCTATAAATTCTAGTCCTTATGGGTAGTTCATTTCTTAACCCTTATCTCTATCAAATTATCCATCAACGGCTCAAACTCAGAAAACCTTTATTTATTATTTCCCACCGCTGACGTACGTCTACATTTGGGTGAGCAAGTTGATACATACATATTATTCAAATGATCACTGTATCACCTCTCTAGTAATCGATTACAACCACATAAAATTCATCCTATTTTCACATCGTCACATACTCCATATAGAACATTAGAAACTCCTAGGTACTCACATCAAACAATCCTTTCCTGTTTTTTTTTAACGATTCTTAATCGACACAAATCAATTTCTTCAAACAAACTCCCAGCGGAACCGAAACAACCAGACTGTAGTGTCAAGGACACTGACCTTCCTGTCATTGGATCCTCACCAATTTTCTAACCTTCAGGAAACTCCGTCAAAGTCAAGCCTCTCATTAAAACATATATAATTTTCCACTACACTCTAAAATAACCTCACGCTCTCCATACCACTCCTTGATATTATATGATTGGCATTGGTGTACGGAACCACAATATAATGTTATATCAAAGCTTATTATCCAAACTTATATCAAATCATCATACACATTCATAACAAAAAATGGTGGCATTGAGTTGACTTAAAAGGTCTCTTCCCATTAACGCCATAGGAGTTGCAGCGCTTTCTATACATGAACGTTGAAAAATAATATCCTCCAAATCAATTTGTAATAGGAGAGATATAGGATCAATTTGCATAGTTCCACTAATTCCGATAGACTGGACTTTCTGATTACTTACAGGACACCTTCAATCTTGTTGCCTTAAACATGACATAGTTGCCCCTGTATCTATTAGAAATTGAATTATTTTACCAGATACACATAAACTTAACTGTGGTATATCTAATGGACTAACCGAAATATGAAATTGTGGTGCATTGATCATGTGTTTAACCTCCTCCCTGCTTATCGGTCTTGTGGTGCATTGATCATGTGTTTAACCTCCTCCCTGCTTATTGGTGTTGTCGTGCATTGATCGTGTGTTTAACATCCTCCCTGCTTATCGGTGTTGTATGTCATTGTCCCCATAATAGATTACCCGGCCTTCTCCTCTCTAGGTGTATTCTGGGAATTAGGGTGCGGTTGGGCAGGAGTCCCATTTCCCCTCTCTCTATCTCCATATCTTCGTCTCTCCTCATCCTGTATTCTAACGTTACAGTCTCCAACCCAATGTCCCCAGTGTTTAAAATAATTGCAAGTATCCCTGTCTCTGTTAAAGCTCCTTCTTCCTCCTCTGGAATTACCATTGGACCTGCCTCTTCCTCCATTATTATCCTTCCCCTGCTTCAACCAAAACTTACATCATTTTATTTGCTAATCTATTGTTTAAATCGACATTTTGGTTTTTGTTTTGATTATTGTAAATATCATTTCATATTCATTTTCCACCCACTCTCTAGTATCTAATGTTGTCAGTGTTTATTCATCCTGTCTGACCTCTAAACCTTCTTTCTGCCGTGTCTAAAGCTCTACCAAACCTTTGGAACCACAATGGACCTGCATTCCTCACACCACCGTTTGGTCTCAAAGTTATCATATATTTTGACCTGATTTTAGGATTTAGTATATATTTTTTCTTCCAAACCCCCATAAGATTGTATAAATAACCAATAATATTGTCACTATCCTCTTCTACGTCTTCCCCTGTACTAGAAGCTCAAATCAAATCAAATCAAATCAAATTTTATTGGTCACATGCGCCGAATACAACAGGTGCAGACATTACAGTGAAATGCTTACTTACAGCCCTTAACCAACAGTGCATTTATTTTAAACAAAAAAGTAAGAATAAAACAACAACAAAAAAAGTGTTGAGAAAAAAAGAGCAGAAGTAAAATAAAGTGACAGTAGGGAGGCTATATATACAGTAAAATAAAGTGACAGTAGGGAGGCTATATATACAGGGGGGTACCGTTGCATAGTCAATGTGCGGGGGCACCGGCTAGTTGAGGTAGTTGAGGTAATATGTACATGTGGGTAGAGTTAAAGTGACTATGCATAAATACTTACTTAACAGAGTAGCAGCAGAGTAAAAAGGATGGGGTGGGGGGGCAGTGCAAATAGTCCGGGTAGCCATGATTAGCTGTTCAGGAGTCCTATGGCTTGGGGGTAGAAGCTGTTGAGAAGTCTTTTGGACCTAGACTTGGCACTCCGGTACCGCTTGCCGTGCGGTAGCAGAGAGAACAGTCTATGACTAGGGTGGCTGGAGTCTTTGACAATTTTGAGGGCCTTCCTCTGACACCGCCTGGTATAGAGGTCCTGGATGGCAGGGAGCTTTGCCCCAGTGATGTACTGGGCCGTACGCACTACCCTCTGTAGTGCCTTGCGGTCAGAGGCCAAGCAGTTGCCATACAAGGCGGTGATGCAACCAGTCAGGATGCTCTCGATGGTGCAGCTGTAGAATTTTTTGAGGATCTGAGGACCCATGCCAAATCTTTTTAGTCTCCTGAGGGGGAATAGGCTTTGTCGTGCCCTCTTCACGACTGTCTTGGTGTGTTTGGACCATGATAGTTCGTTGGTGATGTGGACACCAAGGAACTTGAAGCTCTCAACCTGTTCCACTACAGCCCCGTCAATGAGAATGGGGGCGTGCTCAGTCCTCTTTTTTTTCCTGTAGTCCACAATCATCTCCTTTGTCTTGGTCACGTTGAGGGAGAGGTTGTTGTCCTGGCACCACACGGCCAGATCTCTGACCTCCTCCCTATAGGCTGTCTCATCGTTGTCGGTGATCAGGCCTACCACTGTTGTGTGGAGGCAGAATAGCGTTCGCTAACTGTGGATATAACCAATAATATTGTCACTATCCTCTTCTATGTCTTCCCCTGTACTAGAAACTGGAGGCTGAATAGAGTTCGCTAACTGTGGATATAACCAATCATATTGTCACTATCCTCTTCTATGTCTTCTCCTGTACTAGAAGCTGGAGGCTGAATAGAGTTCGCTAACTGTGGATATAACCAATCATATTGTCACTATCCTCTTCTACGTCTTCCCCTGTACTAGAAGCTGGAGGCTGAATAGAGTTCGCTAACTGTGGATATAACCAATCATATTGTCATTATCCTCTTCTACGTCTTCCCCTGTACTAGAAGCTGGAGGCTGAATAGAATTCGCTAACTGTGGATATAACCAATCATATTGTCACTATCCTCTTCTACGTCTTCCCCTGTACTAGAAGCTGGAGGCTGAATAGAGTTCGCTAACTGTGGATATAACCAATCATATTGTCACTATCCTCTTCTACGTCTTCCCCTGTACTAGAAGCTGGAGGCTGAATAGAGTTCGCTAACTGTGGATATAACCAATCATATTGTCACTATCCTCTTCTACGTCTTCCCCTGTACTAGAAGCTGGAGGCTGAATAGAGTTCGCTAACTGTGGATATAACCAATCATATTGTCACTATCCTCTTCTACGTCTTCCCCTGTACTAGAAGCTGGAGGCTGAATAGAGTTCGCTAACTGTGGATGTAACCAATCATATTGTCACTATCCTCTTCTACGTCTTCCCCTGTACTAGAAGCTGGAGGCTGAATAGAGTTCGCTAACTGTGGATATAACCAATCATATTGTCACTATCCTCTTCTACGTCTTCCCCTGTACTAGAAGCTGGAAGCTGAATAGAGTTCGCTAACTGTGGATAAATTCCTTTCATACTTTCAGATCCTTTTATAGCCCCTTGTGGACTGACTCTTTTCATAAGGTAGATTATGTTGCTCCATTGCCAAATTACCTAATTTCTTAACTGACTTTTCCTCCTTCCTAATGATATTTACAGTCCATTGTGCACTCATTAAATCCCATGATTTATACACCTCTTTCATGTCATTTAAAATCCCATTTCAGGTACCTTATGGCTGTATTATCAATTATATACTTTCGCTCTACTTGTAATTTAACCCTTTTAAAACTACCAGCTTGAGGATTGTCATTATCTGTCCATGCTGATAAATCACTAAGATATAGTTCCACATAGAAAAATCCTAATTTACTTAACATCCATTTGCACATTGTCTGATTTTCAATACTTTTAAAAGATACTTGTTTTAAATGCGGATTTGTCTGTAATAATTTCATCATTTCCCTTCTCTCGTTTCGAGGTAAAATGAAGCTCTGATTTACTCTTAAAAAATGAAAGTCTGCTTCCCTGTTAGTTCGGCTGTAAACTGCATCCTGTTTGTTTAGACGCCAATCTGTTATGACCAGTTTCTCTGGTATCTCGTACTTCAGGATGTAAGAGAGTAGTCGACCACTTAGATGGAGAGTTGATTCATTGTTATTTAATGGTTACAGTACTGGATTCAATGACAAGCGGTACGGGCGTAGCCTCTTGTCATCTGAACGACTTCCATAGAAAACCTCTCAGTTTATATAATGCTCTCCGAGCTACTTCCATCCCACAGTTGCCAACCATTATTGAGTGTCACTCATCTCCTACAATAGGATCCCCATACATAGTATCGTGTGGCACCCTAGCCAGGCCATTCGATCATATACTCTTTCTAAGATTAGCAACAGTGGCCCCTAATCTATCTTGGCACGCCGACCTTCTGGCCCCCCATCCGTGACCGACACAACACATGGCGTGTCCTTCTCCTCTCTCTCACCTACAGCTGATGACTTTAAAGACATTAATAAATGCTCTATCAAAAGACGTTATATCAAATACCTTCCTAATATTGAGTTACCTCCCCACTTTTGTCCTCAGAACAGCCTCAATTCGTCAGGGCATGGACTCTACAAGGTGTTGAAAGCGTTCCACAGGGATGCTGGCCCATGTTGACGCCAATTCTTCCCACAGTTGTGTCAAGTTGGCTGGATGTCCTTTGTGTGGTGTACCATGAGCGTGAAAAACCCAGCAGCGTTGCAGTTCTTGACACAAACCGGTGTGCCTGGCACCTACTACCATACCCCGTTCAAAGGCACTTCAATATTTTGTCTTGCCCATTCACCCTCTGAATGGCACACACACACAATCCATGTCTCAATTGTCTCCAGGCTTAAACATCCTTCTTTAACCTGTTTCCTCCCATTCATCCACAAGTGACATCAATAAGGGATCATAGCTTTCACCTGGATTCACCTGCTCAGTCTGTCATGGAAAGAGCAGGTGTCCTTAATGTTTTGTCCACTTAAGTGTAAATTGCACAATAACGATCCATTGATGGATTTTCTTATGTAGTCTATTGTTTTCTCTGTATTGAACCTGCCTGCCACCCACCCGCCTGGGGACTGTGGGTTATGAGACAACCCCCGCATCACTAGCTTGCATGTTCTGCAGCCTTGTAGAGATAGGGAGGGGATGACTGGGAGGCAGGTTGGCATTTATTGTCATGAATCTTGCCCTGGAGGCAGTTCTGCAAAGTGGTCACTAGCTGGCGCAGGCATAAAGTAATAATATCTGATTTTAATGCTAACCTTAACCTCACTGCTAATCCTTACCTTAAATTAAGACCATAAAACAAAATTATTTTCCACAAATGTTTACGATATAGCCAATTTTGACTATGCAGCTGGCATATCTAGAGGAAATTGCGCAGTTCTGCCTCCAGGGCAAAATTCATGACAAAAGTCAACCTGTGACTGGGAGAGGACAATGTAAAATCGATAACGACATTGTTTTGACAATTAACATGCTTTTTATTATGAAAAGTACAATATATCCATGCACAATTGTACAATTATGGAGCATATGTCCGTATACAATTGTACAATTAGTTTTTCAACATAAAATACATAAATCAAATTATCAAATTGGTATTTTAACGGTGTTATTGTAAGAGTTTAAATTTTTTAACAGAGGATACTGTCACGGTTCAGACAGACGACCAGAGGACCACAATTGCGTCACACCAGAAAGTTTATTAAACTTAAGGGAAAAGGGTAGTAGGGAGTGAATGAAGGCTCCAGGGGTAACAGGGATCCCGTCCAATGTGCTGGGTCTGTGCCCCCCCCAGTGGCAGCGATGCGTCCTATGAAGCCGGTGGTGGGTGGTCCAGAAGTCCTGGGGGGGGGAGACACAGACACAACAGGGCGGAATGAAACCAGGCAGCAGTACAGTTCAAGGGAAATCCAAAATACGTAGTAGCAAGGCAGAAGGCTGGTCAGAGTTACCGGGATTGAAGAGTAGTCAGGAGTCGTAAAGGCAGAAGCAGGTCTGGATCTCCTGAGGCAGAAGAGTATCCAAAAAACAGGCAGGTCCGGGGTCACAAAACCAGGGTGAGCCAGAAGCGCGAGCAACCAGGTTCCGGGTGTGAGCTTTGCAGACGATCTGACACCGGAGAGCTGAAAGACAGGGCCTTAAATACTGGGAGAGGTAGTGGGTAATGCAGCGCAGCTGGCAGAGTAATTAGAGCAGAGCAGAGCAGGGACAGGTGGAGCTAGTTAGGCTGAGTAGAGAGAGTGGTGAGCAGAGTGGAAGAAAATTAAGGTGGTAACCCGGTGGAGTGAGAGGCCCATGACAGAACCCCCCCCCCAAGGGACGGCCCCAGAAGTCCCAAGAGCAACACCACGCCGGGCGGGAGGAGGGGAGCCGGAGGAGGGCTAGAACTCCTCCGAACGGTCCGAGTGAACGTCCTCATCCTCGGAGGAAGCCGGAGGGCCGTGGTCGGGAGATGGGACAGGTCCCGAGACAGGATCAGGCACAGGACAGGAAGCCGAGCGGGCAGGACGGTTAGGGACCCCTCTGGGGCGGCCCCTACGGATTGCAGGTTGATCAGGATGCCGTTGGTGGAAAGCGGTGATGAGAGTCCTATCCACAATCCGACTAGCTGGCACCCAGGTCCTCTCCTCAGGTCCATAGCCCTCCCAGTCAATGAGGTACTGGAGACCCCTACCCCTCCGTCTGGACCGAAGCAGGCGGCGGACGGTGTAAACCAGACCACCATCGACAAGCCGTGGAGGAGGAGGACCAGGCGCAGCAGGGACCAGCGGACTCTCATGGATGGGCTTAATCTTAGACACATGGAAAGTGGGGTGCACCCTCAGGGAATTAGGCAGTTGGAGCCGGACAGCAGTTGGGCTAATCACTCTTATGATAGGGAATGGGCCAATGAACCGAGGTGCCAGCTTCTGCGACTCCACCCTGAGTGGCAGGTTCTTCGATGACAACCACACCCTTTGACCAACATGGTAGGTGGGAGCAGGAATTCTCCGACGGTTGGCCCCGGTAGTGTAGCTGGCAACGGATCTGAGGAGTGTGGCTCGGGCTTGTGACCAGGTGCGGCGACATCGACGGGCAAAAGCAAGTGCAGATGGGCAAGTAACCTCCTCTTCCTGGCTGGCAAATAGAGGAGGCTGGTATCCATAAACACATTGGAAAGGGGACATACCGATGGCAGAGCAGGTCAGAGAATTGTGTGCGTACTCCACCCATGTCAATTGCTGCGACCAGGAGTGGGGGTTGCGTGAAGTCATGCATCGCAGTGCCTTCTCGAGCTCCTGATTAGCCCGCTCTGACTGCCCATTGGATTGGGGATGGAATCCGGAAGTCAGACTGACTGTGGCTCCCAGCAGGTGACAGAACTCCTTCCAAAAAGCGGAGGAGAATTGTGGACCACGGTCAGAAACTACATCCTTAGGCAGTCCGTGGATCCGGAAGACGTGTTCCAGGACCACCTGGGCGGTCTCCTTGGCGGTTGGGAGCTTGGGGAGGGGAATGAAGTGTGCCATCTTGCTGAAACGGTCAACGATGGTGAGAATGACGGTCATGCCACTTGAAGGGGGCAGCCCCGTGACAAAGTCAAGGGCGATGTGAGACCAGGGACGTCTGGGCACAGGCAGGGGCTGCAGCAATCCGGCTGGGGGCTGGCAGGACGACTTGTGTTGGTTGCAGATGGGGCAGGCTTGGACGAATCCCCGTACATCCTTCCTCAGAGAGGGCCACCAGAACCTCTGGGCGAGCAGGTTGTAAGTGCGGGTGGAGCCAGGGTGACAAGCTAGGCGGGAGTCATGTCCCCACTGAACGACCTGGGACCTCAGGTCTTCGGGGACAAAAAGGCGGTCAGCTGGGCAAGTGCTGGGACCTGGCTGGTTACGGAGAGCCTCCAGCACCTGTTCCTCAACAGCCCAGGTCAGAGCTGCAACGATGCAGGGACTTGGCAGAATCGACACAGGGTCCTTGGAGGGGGTGTCATCCTTCTGGAATTGACGGGAGAGGGCGTCTGGCTTGGTGTTGCGTGATCCAGGCCGGTATGACAGAGTGAAATTAAACCTGGTGAAGAACAGGGCCCAGCGGGACTGCCTGGAGTTCAACCGTTTGGCCGTGCGGATGTACTCCAAGTTCTTATGATCGGTCCAAACGAGAAATGGAATGGTGGACCCCTCCAGCCAGTGACGCCACTCCTCCAAGGCAAGCTTCACAGCCAGCAGCTCACGGTTCCCTATGTCGTAATTGCACTCAGAGGGGGACAACCGACGTGAGAAAAAGGCACAGGGATGGAGCTTCCTATCCTCCGCAGCCCACTGAGAAATCACAGCACCAACTCCCACATCCGAGGCGTCCACCTCCACAATGAATTGCCGGTCCACATCAGGCATCTGGAGGATGGGAGCGGAGGTGAACCTCACCTTGAGGGTACTGAAGGCCTTGTCGGCTGCTGGGGTCCAGGTGAAGGGTTGCTTGGTGCTGGTTAGAGCAGTGAGAGGGGCAGCAACGGTACTGTAGTTCCGGATAAACTTCCTATAGAAGTTAGCAAACCCCAGAAACTGTTGCAGCTTCTTTCTGTTCTCCGGAACTGGCCATGAAGTGACTGCTGATACTTTGGCAGGATCCATTTGGATACTTCCCTCTGCCACTATGTACCCCAGGAAGGCCACTGTCTTGACGTGAAACTCACATTTCTCTGCCTTGGCGTAGAGGGAATTCTCCAGAAGACGATGAAGGACTTGCTGGACATGGCGGGTGTGTTCAGACAGGTTTCTGGAGTAGATTAAGATGTCATCCAGGTAAACGAAGACAAACTTGTTTAACATGTCCCGCAGTACATCATTCACTAGAGCCTGGAACACAGCAGGAGCATTGGTGAGGCCAAAAGGCATAACCAGATACTCGTAGTGGCCTGTTGGTGTATTGAATGCGGTTTTCCATTCATCTCCCTCCCGGATCCGCACTAGGTGGTAAGCGTTTCTGAGATCCAACTTGGTAAAAACAGTGGCTCCCTGGAGCAACTCAAAAGCAGAGGTGAGCAGAGGCAGAGGGTAACGGTTTTTCACTGTGATGTCGTTGAGTCCCCTGTAGTCGATGCAGGGGCGAAGAGATCCGTCCTTCTTCCCCACAAAGAAGAAACCAGCACCAGCAGGAGATGAAGATGAACGGATTAATCCTGCGGACAGGGAGCCATTGATGTAGTCCTCCATGGACTTTCTTTCAGGAGCAGACAACGAATAAAGACGACCCTTTGGAGGAGCTGTTCCAGGGAGGAGGTCGATGGCACAGTCGTACGGTCGGTGAGGGGGCAGAGATGTGGCTCTTGCTTTGTTAAACACCTCTCTGAGACCATGGTAGCATTCTGGGACATTGGAGAGGTCAGGAGCGGAGTTAGTAGGTACTGGCCGAGGGGGTAGTGCGGCAGCAAGCAGGCAGGTTCGGTGGCAGTCCTCTCCCCACTCCCTGATCACCCCGGTCACCCAGTCGAGCTGAGGGTTGTGCCGGCGGAGCCATGGGTAACCCAGGATGAGGGGTTGGCCTGGAGAGGGGAGCAGGTGAAACTGGATAGTTTCTTGATGGTTTCCGGACAGACCCATCGAGACCGGGGCCGTGACATGAGTGACCGATCCGAGTAAGTGTCCGTCCAGTGCCCGGGCAGGAATAGGAGGTGTCAAACGGAGGTTCTCCAGTCCCAGTTGGCGTGCCAGCTTGATGTCCATTATGTTGGCTTCGGCGCCAGAATCCACCAGAGCAGCCAGGGTGTGAGTTGAGTCAGAGAGGCGGAGGTGAACTTGCAGCAGAGGTTTGCGGTCGGAGGACTGGATGGTCATTGAACTCAACCGGACTCCCCCTATGCCCGGTGAGCTTCGGCCCTTTAAAGGGCAGGTTACCACACGATGTCCATCACCTCCACAATAGAGGCAGAGGTTTGAGGTGAAGCGGCGCTGGCGCTCTGCAGGAGTGAGAGAGGCTCGCCCAATCTCCATAGGCTCAGACTGATCAAGCTGACCTGGGTGAGTGGCAGTAGATGACAGGAGCCCAGTCGGATCTCTCCGAATGCCGGTAGTAGGTGGACCTTGGCGCCCCCTCTCACGACGACGGGTCTGTATCCTTCTGTCGATCCTGACAGTCAGTGCGATGGCTTCATCAAGAGTGGAAGGCAGTTCATGGGAGACCAACTCGTCCTTGATATAGTCAGCCAAACTATGGAAGAACGCGTCCACCAACGATGGTGTGTTCCAAGAACTTCGTCTAGCCAGGGTTCGGAAGTCGATGGAATGGTCTGCGACTGTACGTCTGCCTTGTCGAATACTGAACAGTTCACGAGACGCCTCTGCGGTGGGTGAATCCAGGTCAAACACCTTCAGCATCTCCTCAGCAAACAGGTCGAAGGTTGCACATGCGGGGGTTTGACGTTCGAACTCTGCTGTTCCCCAGAGTCGAGCTCGGCCCGTCAGGTGAGTGATGGCATACCCAACTTTAGCCCCCTCCGTGGCGAAGGTCCTTGGCTGCAAGGAGAACTGAAGTCGGCAGCTAGTCAGGAATGGCCGGACCTGGGTTGAATCGCCGTTGAACCGCTCGGGGTTTCCAATCTTGGGTTCCGGAGCAGCGGCTGCAATGACCGGGGCAGGTAACTCGGGGGCAGGGCTGGTGGGCAGACTGGCTGGGGTAAGGTTGGTGAGGAGTTGAACGATCATGGCGAGTTGTTGTTGCTGCTGCTGGAACTGCTGCTCATGCTCCTCGGTTTCCATGTCGGGGAAAGTGTGCGCTGAGTCCATAATGGTCAGATCGTACTGTCACGGTTCAGACAGACGACCAGAGGACCACAATTGCGTCACACCAGAAAGTTTATTAAACTTAAGGGAAAAGGGTAGTAGGGAGTGAATGAAGGCTCCAGGGGTAACAGGGATCCCGTCCAATGTGCTGGGTCTGTGCCCCCCCCAGTGGCAGCGATGCGTCCTATGAAGCCGGTGGTGGGTGGTCCAGAAGTCCTGGGGGGGGGAGACACAGACACAACAGGGCGGAATGAAACCAGGCAGCAGTACAGTTCAAGGGAAATCCAAAATACGTAGTAGCAAGGCAGAAGGCTGGTCAGAGTTACCGGGATTGAAGAGTAGTCAGGAGTCGTAAAGGCAGAAGCAGGTCTGGATCTCCTGAGGCAGAAGAGTATCCAAAAAACAGGCAGGTCCGGGGTCACAAAACCAGGGTGAGCCAGAAGCGCGAGCAACCAGGTTCCGGGTGTGAGCTTTGCAGACGATCTGACACCGGAGAGCTGAAAGACAGGGCCTTAAATACTGGGAGAGGTAGTGGGTAATGCAGCGCAGCTGGCAGAGTAATTAGAGCAGAGCAGAGCAGGGACAGGTGGAGCTAGTTAGGCTGAGTAGAGAGAGTGGTGAGCAGAGTGGAAGAAAATTAAGGTGGTAACCCGGTGGAGTGAGAGGCCCATGACAGGATACATCAAAAACAGTACAAAAAAGTATGTTACTTTAACGTCAACTGATAACGTCCCACTATAACTTCATGGGAGTCTAGTGGAAAGACTGCATGTTGCTTTGGGTGGATTCATCAACATTTGCAGAATATTCCTGTAATGTCAGATGGCATCTTGTCAGACGGCAACAGCCTAGTCGGCTGCAGACACTCATAAGGAGTTCAAGTAGTTTATTTGCCATTTGCAGGTATTAAAAGTAATACATACATTGTAATTCCTTGTTGGAGCTCATATAGGACAGTACATACCAGTGGAGGCTGCTGAGGGGAGGACGGCTCATAATAATGGCTGGAACGGAGACAATTAAATGGCATCAAACACATGGAAACCATGGAAACCATGTATTTGATGTATTTGATACCATTCCACTCAATCCGCTCCAGCCATTACAAGCCTGTCCTCCCCAACTAAGGTCCCACCAACCTCCTGTGGTACGTACACACAAACAGTAAAATATATCATAAGAACATCAATAAAAAATGCAAAGTGGTGAGATCATAAAAGGAAAAAAATGTTATGTCATGTTCTAAAAGTCTGATGGAAACAGTTTAGGTTGCTTGATTTAACAGGCAGATAGAACTGGGATAGAAGCTGTTCTGGAACCTGGGATCCAGAAACTGCCTAGCAACCACTGGTCCTCACTAGACTGGTGCCCTGCATGTCTATTTGTTCATTGGAGTTTATCAGGTTTTGAAGTGATGTCTGTGTTTGTTGGACACTTAGTGCTGGAATGAGGTGTCTGTTTGTTCCCAATTCTGTCAGAAATGATGGTCCTCATTTGAAGGTCCTGTGTCAAGGTCCTCACTATTATAGGAAGATGTGTGAGTGTGTGTCCAGTGTGTGTGTGTGTCCAGTGTGTGTGTGTGTGTCCAGAGTGTCCAGTGTGTCTGTGTGTCCAGTGTGTGTGTGTGTGTCTCCTGTGTGTGTGTCCAGTGTGTGTGTGTATGTCCAGTGTGTGTTTGTGTCCAGTGTGTGTGTGTGTGTCCAGTGTGTCCAGTGTGTCTGTGTGTCCAGTGTGTGTGTGTGTGCGTGTGTCCAGTGTGTGTGTGTGTGTCTCCTGTGTGTGTGTCCAGTGTGTGTGTGTATGTCCAGTGTGTGTGTGTGTCCAGTGTGTGTGTGTGTGTCCAGTGTGTCCAGTGTGTCTGTGTGTCCAGTGTGTGTGTGTGTGCGTGTGTCCAGTGTGTGTGTGTGTGTCTCCTGTGTGTGTGTCCAGTGTGTGTGTGTATGTCCAGTGTGTGTGTGTGTCCAGTGTGTGTGTGTGTCCAGAGTGTGTGTCCAGTGTGTGTGTGTCCAGTGTGTGTGTATGTGTCCAGTGTGTGTGAGTGTCTGTCCAGTGTGTGTGTGTGTGTGTCCATTGTGTGTTTATCCAGTGTGTGTGTCCAGTGTGTGTCCTGTGTGTGTGTGTGTGTCCAGTGTGTGTGTGTGTGTGTGTGTCCAGTGTGTGTTTGTGTCCAGTGTGTGTGTGTGTCCAGTGTGTGTGTGTGTGTGTGTGTGTGTCTCCTGTGTGTGTGTCCAGTGTGTGTGTGTGTGTCCAGTGTGTGTGTGTGTGTGTGTGTCTAGTGTGTGTAGTGTGTGCGTATCCAGTGTGTGTGTCCAGTGTGTGTCCAGTGTGTGTGTGTGTGTCCAGTGTGTATGTGTGTGTCCAGTGTGTGTGTCCAGTGTGTGTCCAGTGTGTGTCCATTGTGTGTCCAGTGTGTGTCTGTGTGTGTGTCCAGTGTGTGTGTGTGTGTGTCCAGTGTGTGTGTGTGTGTCCAGTGTGTGTGTGTGTGTGTGTGTGTGTGTGTGTCCAGTATGTGTGTGTCCAGTATGTGTGTGTGTGTGTGTGTGTCCAGTGTGTGTGTTCAGTGTGTGTCCATTGTGTGTCCAGTGTGTGTCTGTGTGTGTGTCCAGTGTGTGTGTGTGTGTGTCCAGTGTGTGTGTGTGTGTGTCCAGTATGTGTGTGTGTGTGTGTGTCAGTGTTACCATGGTTATTATTTACAGGGACACTGAGGAGTCATAATAAACCCAAAACCCTGGATAGAGGGGCTCAGTGAATGTGGAGTGGAATGTGTACAGGTGGGTCAGTGTGTCAGAGGAGACTCTGTAGAAGGACAGAGTGCCGGCTGGCCAGTCCAGATACACTCCTACTCTGTGGGAGCTGGAGGAGGGGACGTCTA